>NW_028317947.1:1482500-1750000 GCF_062004578.1 Staurois parvus
CTGCTTATTTTAAATAAAAAAATAGTTTTATGATATAACACCATTGCAGTCCTCTGATCTTCTTCCCCAGAGGGAATATCTGTTTATTGCACAAGAAGGTTCCTTCTGGTGTCTCTTATTATGCTGAGGAGGTAGTGAGTATCTCATCAGTGAGATGGGTGCTGAGTACGAGCACACAAGGGAGTATTGATCTCTGGAAAGTGAGATCAATATTTTTGGTAAGAGGCTGATCATTTATTTGGTGGAGGAATCGGGTTTGCTCATCACCTTTCAAGTTTTGATTGCATCTCAGACAATATATTTTGGATTGAGCACTTTTTCACTTTTTTATATGGCTGGTTTCACTTTTCATATGGCAGACTGCACTTATTATAAAGTTGTGGTCTGTTAGCCTTTTTGTATTGAGAATGTTCACAAGTGTATATTGCATGGCTATAAATGCAGAGATGTGCACCAAGTGTACGTTTACAACCTGATACTTACCTGTGACTGATCTCGATCCATGAAAGCAGAGGCTCTCTGCTCTCACCCTCCTCATTGGCTTAGACACTTGGCCCCCGCTGCTGTCAATCACAGCCAATGAAGAGAGAGCGGGAGGTGGGGCCAGGCCATGCTGTGTGTTTGTCTTCTGAACACACAGAGCTGGCTAGGGAGCGAGCATGCATGAGTGCCCTCGTAGCAGGCAGCTTATTATGGGGGGTAGCAGCACTGGCAGAGGACCTGAGAAGAGGATAGAGGCTCCTCTGTGCAAAGCGATTGCACAGAGCAGGTAAGTATAACATGCTATTTAACCGTTTCAATACCGTGCAATTTTACACCTTCCTGCCCAGGCCATTTTTCAGGTTTCAGCGCTCTCACACTTTGAATGACAATTGCGCGGTCATACAACATTGTACCCAAACTAAAATTTTATCATTTTCTTCACACAACTAGAGCTTTCTTTTGGTGGTATTTAATCACCGCTGGGGTTTTTATTTTTTGCTAAATTAACAAAAAAAGACCAAAAATTTTGAAAAAAAAACACATTTTTCTTTGTTTCTGTTTTAAAAGTTTACAAATAAATAATTGTTCTTTGTAAATTTAGGCCGAGATGTATTTTGCTACATGTCTTTGGTGAAAATAACCCAAATTAGGATGTATTTTTTAGTTTGTAGGAAAGTTATAGAGTTCACAAACTATGGGATAGATCTGAATATTGATCAATCCTGAAGTACTGACAGCCAATCTAATTTCTTGAGGTCCAAGAATGTCAGTACAGATATCCCCCAAATGACCCCTTTTTGCAGAGTAGACAGTCCGACGTACTTCATAAGAGGCATGGCGAGTTTTTTGAAGTTGTATTTTTTTGTCATAATTTTTCGGAAAATGAAAAAATTAAAAAAATTATTTTCACTATTTTTTTTTTTACATACTGTCACCAGTGCAGTACAGCGTCATCATATAACTGGCATGGCGGTGAACAGCGACACTGACTGGTGACGGTATGAAAAAAATATATATATATATTTTTTTAATTTTTTTAATTTTTTTATTATATTTAATTTTTTATTACATTTTTTTAAATTTTTTTTAAGATTTTTTTTTTCATATTTTACTATGACCAAAATAGTACAATGTTACCATAGTAACACTGTACTACTTTGGGGAAGTGATCAGTATTTTTTTTTTTTTTTTTTTTACACAATTTGCTTATAGCAAAGAATTACTTTGCTATAAGCAAGCATTTACCTGAATGACATCGATTCATTCAGCTTTTTTTTTTTTTTTTTTTTTTTTTTTGTGCTTAGCTGTGATTTGGTCACAGCTAATCACATGACATGTGCATGTGATTAGCTATGACCATTCACAGCTAGGCACTAGTATACAATGGATGGCATCATGAATGAAGCCATCCATTGTATACAACTGTCATGTGACCTGCTGTGATTGGTCACAGCAGGTCACATGGTACCGGCAACGGGAGCCGGTACTCGGATCTGTCATCGGCCGTGTCCGAGGTGCACGGGCGGTGACAGATCGCACTGCTGCGTCGCTCTGCAACCGCGCAAACCGCGCATGTGCGGGAGCACGCCAAATGGCGTGCACCCGGAATACAGGAGCACATTTCAAGCCGCCAAACGGCCATTGGCCGGGCGGCTAATGGTTAAAAAAAAAAAAAAATATCCCTTACAATCACTATAATAAATGTTTATACGAGGCTTTTAAAATTGAGAGTGGCTTTCTTTTCATTGTGTTAACATTATGATCATAAAGCGGACAGTGAAGCTAGAAACCAGCACCCTTCGGTCAGAGGATCAGCGATAGGATTGCCTGTTGTGGGGCAGTTTAGAAAAGCTGCAACCATTCTGGATCACTGCAGACCCTTCATCAGGTATGCCCAGCACAATAGGCCAAAACACAGCACAGTAACTTAATACTGAAGAAAACCAGATATAAAGTCTCACTTACAAAACAGAATGCACTCTGCATTTTGTGTCCTGCTGCTACATATTGGGCCTCATGCACACGGAGTTTTTGAAGCCCCTCTTAGGGGTGTCAGGTGTTTTTTTTTTTTTTTTTTTTTTAATTATCTTCAAAGGCTTTTTAAACTTGACTGAACACCTCTGATATGCACAGTGGCATTCTATGAATGTGCAAGTGGAGATCATGTAATTTACCTGCATTTCCTCTACTCTTGTCCATTCACAAAACGCCTTGTATACTGTGACCAGATCACTAAGTGCTTTTTTAATGGATGAGGGGTGAGGAAGGGAACACAATCCCTGCTGTACTGTATGAGGATCGGATTGCTCAGTTACAGCAATGGACAAAGAGCTGTGTGTGTAATGACAAGCATGAATGAAACTGATCTCTACAACAAACAGCCATCTGGACCCTAGGGTTACTCATTTATATATTTATTACCGACACTTATAAAGCGCCGTCAATTTATGCAGCGCTTTACATATTTATTGTATATTCAAATAATTCCCTAATCCTCAAGAAGCATTCAATCTAAGGTCCCTAACTCACATTGATACATACACATACTAGGGCCAATTTAGACAGGAACCGGTTAACCTACCAAAGTACCCGGAGGAAACCCACACAGGCACAGGGAGAACAAGCAAACTCTATGCAGGTAGTGCCAGGGTTGGGCTTCGAACCAACGACGCTAGGCGGAAGTGCTAACCACTTAATCTCTGTGCTGACCCAACATTAGATACAACTTATTTCACTTGTGCTGTTTAAATTTTTTTTTTAAATTCTGTTTCAAAGGTGTTGAAATTCCTGGGCATTTAAGGAATTGCCTGCTCTAGGACATTCTTTTTGAACCAAAAAATACAAGTGAAACTGTTAAGTACAGGGATTACATGCAGTGCATTTATAATGTATTCAGACCCCCTTCACTTTTTTTAGGTTTATGTTGCAGTCTGATACTACAGCTGTTTAAATTCACCTTTACTCTCATTAATCTACTCTCAGCACCCCATAATGACCAAATGAAAAAATAATTTTAGAAATGTCTGAAAATGTATTGAAAAGAAATATCAATTAAAATCACGTTCTTAAGTATTCAATCCCTTTACTTAGGACTTTGTTGAAGCACGTTTTGGCAGCCTCAAGTCTTTTTGGCTATGACATGACAAGCTTTGCACACCTGGATTGGGGGATTTGCTATTCTTTGCAAATTCTCAAAGCCTGAGTCAGCTTGGATTGGGACCTTCGGTTGACAGTTCTTTTCAGGTCTCTCCAGAGATGTTCAATAGAGTTTAAGTCAGGGCTCTGACTGGGCCACTCTAAGACATTCAGAGAGTTGTCCCTAAGCCACTCCTGTGTTGGTATGTCATGTCGTGTGCTTAGGATCGTTGTCATGTTTGGAAGTTGAACCTTCCACCAAGTCTCAGGTCCTGAACGCTGTGGAACAGGTTTCCTGTACTGTTCTCCATACAGCTTGCCCTCAACCCTGACCAGTCTCCCAGTCCCTGCTGTTGAAAAACACCCCCACAGCACAATTCTGCCACCACCATGCTTCACTGTTGGGATGGTATTGGGAATGTGATGAGCAGTGCCTGGTTTCCTCCAGACATAATGTTTAGAATTGAGACCAGACTGTTCAATCTTTGTTTCATCAGACCAGAGAATCATGTTCCTCACAGCCTGAGAGTCCTTCAGGTGCATTTTTGCAAACTCCAAGCGGGCATTCATGTGTTTTTCTTTCTGTTTAGCCACTCTGCCATAAAGCCTAGATCGGTGTAGGGCTGCACTGATGGTTGTTCTTCTTGAACTTTGTCCCTTATCCACATCTCTGGAGTTCAGTCAGAGTGACCATCGGGTTCTTGGTCACCTCTGATTCTAAGACCCTTCTGTCCCAATTTGCTCAGTTTGTCCAGGCGACCTGCTCTTGGAAGAGTCCTGGTCGTGCCAAATTTCCTCAATTTGAGGATTATGGAGGCCACTGTGCTCTTGGGAACCTTCAGTACAGCAGGATTTTATGTAGACTTCCCCAGATCTGTACCTTACAGTTATCCTGTCTGAGCTTTGCTGGCAGTTCCTTTAACCTCATGACTTTGCTCTGTCACAGTATGTATTGTCAGCTGGGGGGGAGAGGAGAACAAAACTGTTAGTAAACAAAACAGTTCTCCCTGTCAGCTCGTGCACACTGCTTTGCATGGCTGTGCACAGCAGAGCCATGCAAAGCAGTGTGCTTACAGTGTAAAGTGCACACTGTGAAACAGCACACAATTAACACTTTGATCGCCCTACATGTTAAGCCCTTCCAGCCCAGTGTCATTAGTACAGTGTCAGTGCTTTTAATAGCACTGATTACTGTATTGGTGTCACTGGGGATGTCAGTGACACCAAGTCAGTTCCCCCCCCCCCCCCCCCGGTGTCAGAATGCACGCTGATCGCTGATATATATATATGTATGTATGTGTGTGTGTGTGTGTGTGTGTGTGTGTGTGTGTGTGTATGTATGTATGTATGTGTGTGTGTATATATATATATATATATATATATATATATATATATATATATATATATACCATTTGTAAACTCTGTAACTTTCATGTAAACCAGTTAATTTACACTTTTTTTTTTTTTTTGTAGCAAAGACATGTAGCAGAATACATTTTGGTCTAAATGAAATTTTATTTATTTTGAAATTTTATTTTTTTTTTTTTACTGAACATGTTTAATCACAAAAAGTAAAAAATATTTTTTTTCAAAATTGTTTTTTTTTTTTGTTTATAGCGCAAAAAATAAAAACCGGTGATCATATACCACCGAAAAGAAAGCTCTATTGTGGGGAAAAAGGACGTCAATTTAATTTGGGTGAAGCATTGCATGACCGCGCAATTGTCAAAGTAACGCAGCGCAGTATCGCAAAAAATGGCCTGGTCAGGAAGGGGGGTAAATCCTCTGGGGGGGGGGGGGGGGGGGGGCAAGTGTTTAAACAACTGTAGTAATAGGCTGCAGCATCGCAAAATTTAAAAAAAAGTGTAGGGGGTCTGAATACTTTATGAATACACTGTGTATAGGTTAGTTAAATAACTGCCTTGGACAGGTTGATGCATTCTGTGATCCCTGGTTTCTCCGTCAGATGGATGTGTTCAGGCTGTCCATTCTTAGTGTGGCAAGGTAACAGTCCAATATATCACAATTGTGTTACCTGTTATATAGCTAATCACTGGCATGACACATTATTAGGATTTATGAGTGTCCATATTAATGATTCCTTCCAACTACCTGTGTGTAAAACTTCCCTGATATCCCTTTGTTGCCTGTATTTCTAATACTCTACATGTACTATTACATCACAAGTCTGGTCTTGCCAGAGGTATTTCTTGGTTGGCTGCCGAGTGGCTTAACACTATAAAATTCTAAGCACATTAAATTAACCTGACAGAGGTACTAACTCTTTCTATGCTGTACTCTGCATTCTTGTAGCACAGCCAATCATAACGATGCCACAGCTTTGCACCGTTGATCCTACGCTGATAGCTTACTGATAAATCACCAGACACCAGTCATATGTTGTACAGATCATTTCCAATGACGATGTCTTTTGAATTACACTGCATATTATCATGTCAAGCACATTTCTATCCATCATTCTGTGTGTTCAATTGCAGCTAGCTGTGTATTTGACAAAGTAAGTCACTAATAACGACTGAATAAATGCGGTAAAATAACGCATGCGGTAAATCTTTCACAACTGTGCAATTCACTACGTTTTGCCGTAAATAACTCATGCAGTAAATATCGTTATTGCAGTAATTACCCCATATTTTCATGCAGTAATTTATCACACCGCAGCTGGTTGTATAAAGAAGCCGCAGCCAAGACCTTAACAGATGACTCATCAGCTGTCATCAGGTTTCCCAATGTAAAAAACAGGCATTGCCGGCAATTATAAATATAAAAAAAGTGTGGGGTCCCCCCACCATCCATACCAAGCTTTCCGGGTATGGTATAGATTTTGAGGGGAACCCCTGCTCCAAAATTAAATTAAAAAAAAAGTCTTGGGGGGAGGGGTAATCCCCCAAAATCCATACCAGACCCTTATCCGAGCATGTCAGGAAAAGGGGGGGGGCGGGCCAGTGAGCGCCCCCCCCTTTTCCTGAACCATACCAGGCCACATGCCCCCCAACATGGGATGCTTTGGGGCAGGGGGAGTTCCCTCCTCCAAAGCACCTTGCCTCCGTGTTAATGGGGACAAAGGCCTCTTCCCCACAGCCTTTGCCGGCAGTTGTGGGGATCTGAAGGCGGAGGGCTTATCAGAATATGTTAGCCTCCTTTAACAAGGGGGCCACAAGATCCCAACCCCCCCTCCCCCCATGTGAGTATGGAGTTCATGGTACCGCTACTCATTCATGGAAAAAAAAGTGTAACCACAGTAGGCAGTCCTACTGTCCCCCTGTGTAGATCCATCATCAATCACAATGCCCGCTGCCGACCCGAAAAAGGAGGGGGGAAAAAAAAAAAGCTTCTCTCACGACGCTAGCTTCCACAATCTGACAGCTCTGCCGACCTGACGGTTCTTAAATATCCAAGGGGGCGGGAGCCCCCTTGTGACATCATCTACCCAGCAAGGAAGACATCAGCTGGTGGCCCCACCCCTTAGATATTTAAGAACTGTCAGGCCAGTGGAGCTGTTACAGTGGGAGCCAGCGTCGAGAGCGAAGCCTTTTTTCGGGTTGGTGGCATCATGATTGATGATGGATCTTAACTACTTGCCTACCGGGCACTTTCACCCCCTTCCTGCCCAGGCCAGTTTTCAGATTTCAATGCTGTTACACTTTGAATAATATTTGGGCAGTCATGCAACACTGTACCCAAACAAAAAAAAAAAAACATAAACGTTTTAACAAATAGAGCTTTTTTTTGGTGGTATTTATTCATCACTGGGGTTTTTCATTTTTGATAAACGAAAAAAGAGCGAACATTTTTAAGAAAATAGTTTTTTGTTAGTTTCTGTAAATAAGTTATTTTTTTCCTTCCCTGATGTGTGCTAATGGGCGGGCACTGATGGACGTCACTGATTAGAAAGTAGTTCTTTACATTGCAGAGGAGAGATGTGGGGTCTTATTGACCCCATATCTCTCCATAAAGAGGACCTGTCAATTATTTCTATCACAAGGGATGCATACATTTCTTGTGATAAGAATAAAAGTGATTATATATTTTTTTTAAACAGACAATGCAAAAAAACCCCAAAAATATGAAATAAAAAAAAAAAGTTTAAAGTGTCCCTGTGCTTGCACGAGGTGGTGAATGCATACATAGGCCATGCCCACATATGTAAATGGTGTTCAAACTCCACACGTGAGGTATCGCCACGAATGTCGGAGCATGAGCAATAATTCTAGTACTAGACCTCCTCTGTAACTTTATACTGCATCTGTAGACATTTTTAAAGCATCACCCATGGAGATTTTTAAGTACCGCAGTTTCACACCATTTCTCGAGCGTGCGCAATTTTAAAGCATGACATGTTGGGTATCTATTTACTTGCTGTAACATCCTCTTTCATAGAGTGGGGTATATATTGTGTTTTTTTTTTTTTTTTTTTTTTTGTAATTTTTTTAAAAATATATTCAGTTTTTGAACTTTCGGTTTCGGCACCAGAATTTTCGTTTCTGTGCACCACTACAGCAAGCTGCACATGAAATCGCACTGACCGGCGGCCTTGAAACTGCGCTACTTCAGGTGAACTAGCACAATTTCAAAGCCGCGTTCGGTGTGAATCAGGGCTTTAAAGTGGTTGTATTTTTCAAAAAGCTTGTGTGGTATTTGACTTTTTGTGTAGATCGTTAATGTCTGAACACATCATAGCGTGTACAAAGTATTCATAATTTACCTTCAAATTATTATTTAAATACCTTTTTATAGTTGGTCTGGGTGGAACCCATTTATGATGTTCACTAGCACATAGTTTGTCCTGCTGAGCTCCTGTACCTCGGGACGTGTTGCCATACCTCATCGTGGGTAATCTCAAATACTGTCAGGATTTTTGTCATATTGTGCTGATGTGAGTCTGTAGTGTGCCTTGGTGTGCCAGGTATGATCTCAGCACTGCTCCTGATGCCAGCTTTAGTCTCCAGTAGGCACCAGGCACAACGCCAGTCTTCTCAGCAGGTTATTTTGCCAACGCTGACAATGTTGATTCTGCAGAGATTCACACTTTAAAGCAAACATTGAGACACAATTCATGCAGGCTTCATTGAAACTTGTTTATAGATTGTTTTTGGTGTATTTTTAAAGAGGACCTGTCACCTACATTATAGCGTTTGAATTTAATTGCGCTAGACATCACATATACTATAGTTTGTTAGAGCAGACCTATAGTAAAGCAAAAACAAAAATCCAACCCTTTTGATTATTATATATTTTATTTTATTTTTTTACAAATCAGGAGGAGTGCTTTATTGAAGACAAGAGTATAAAAGAGCAAATAAACTCATGTACAAAATACAATGCCATACATATTGAACAAATGCATTGATCTAATACTGTCCAACTATACAGTTCATCAAAGCAGTAAGTAGATATGTAAAGAACTGTGTGTATGAAGTTACCACTCAATCAAAAGGGCCCTGAATTAAACCATGGGAAGGCACCGGAGTCTCATAGGGGGATAGTTGTCCAAAAGAAAGATGAAAGGAGGTAGGAAGAATAAGGAGAGTAGAACCAGGGAGATAATCAAGGGAAACAATAGAGAAGAAAAGGGGGGGCATAGAAGGGAACACTCTTTCGAAGGGGACCACACTTTATCATATTTCCAAGGGCAGCCTCTATTCAGATATGTAAGTTTGTACATTGGCAGGGCCGCATCTACAATCATCTCCCAGGAAGACACCATAGGAGGAGTAGAGGAGGACCACCGAAGGAGGATTTCTTTCTTGGCATAGAAAAGTGAAAAAGAAATCAGCAATTTGGTATGATGGGAACATTGCTCATCATCCTGAATCCCCAGAAGGGCTAACTCTGGGGAAATAGGAAGAGGCAGTTTCAACCTGAGATTTATTAAATCAAAAACACCCGTCCAGAAACTGGCCAGTCTAGGACAATCCCAAAACATACAAAGATAGGACCCCAAATGGACTTGACAGTGAGGACACATAGGGTCACGTGTTGGTTATATTCTATGAAGCCTCGCAGGAGTATAGTATACCCTGTGAAGAAACTTAACTTGGATCAACTTATCCTTAGAGACTTATTATTTTTATAGGAAACCAAAAATATTGTTTTGTTCTTCCCCAGAGAGAATTGTTCTGGGACTAGGCATTTTCACCATTTCATCTCGATCTTTACAAAATATTTTAATGGTCTAATCCATGTCCATCTCTTGACAAAATTAGCCCCCTCTCCTTCCCTACCCATCCAGCAGTTTTTGTTTTTTTTTTTTTTGTTTTTTTTTTTATATTTGTTTTTTCACCTTTTTGAAGCATCTAATTTTTGGCTAAGGCTACGTTCACACTAGCGTTGTGTGCAGGCGGCAGAGAGGCGTTTGGGAAGCGTTTTTACCACTTCCCAAACGCCTCTGCCAATCTGCACATTACAGCACATGATGCTGTTCTAACGGGAGCGTTTGCATCGCGTTGTGGCAAAACGGACGCCTCTGGTCGAGTCAGGAGGCGTTGAAGCCTCCTATTCTAGTCTATGGTGCCGCTCCGCAAACGCCCGGTTGGCGTTTGTGGTGCGGTTGCGGAGCGGTAACACCATTCAAACTGCATTATAGGCGTTTGTGGGGCATTTTTAACGCTCTGCAAACGCCTAGCAACCTCCGCTAAACCGCGCATGCCGCGTTTGCTGAGCGTTAAAAAACGCTCCGCAAACGCCAGACCAATGCTTGCCAAACGCTATAGGGGCGTTTGGCAAGCGTTGGTAAAACAGCCAAGTGTGAATGAGCCCTAAGTTTGCAATCCAGGTCATTCACCAGCACAGTTTCTTTGTATGGGAAACCAGTAATCCAGCGCTGCTATGTGTCCACCGGTCGGCTTCTCATGCCGACATTGTCTGCAGACTCTCTTCTACCTGGATATTTACTTGGCTGAGTATAACCGTTGTACTGGGTTAGACCACAGAAGAGTCTGTCCAGGCTAAGGGCTGGTTCAGATCAGATGCACTCCAGTGTGTTTTTATTTTGCACCAAAAATGCATGCATAGTGGATGCACATGGGTGGATGGCCCTAGTTCACACCAGTACAATGGATGTCCTTAGTTCACACCAGTACAATGTGTTCCAATACAGCCAACAAAAGTGGAACATGCTGCATTTTTCTGTGTGGAACATGGCAAGGTGCATCAAAAAGCCATTGCAACACATCAAAAACACGCATTCAGAATTGCATCTGGAACCCAGAAATTGTGCTGTGAACCAACCCTAAGGCCTCCTTCACCTAGATGTTTAGCCACATACATCAGATTCAGATGCGTCCAGGCTTGGACACCACAGGTAACCGCTTGGTGTGCAGCTACATTTGAACTACGACGGCTGCCGTCAGCCTACTAATACATTGTACAGGTAGCGCGGCCACCGCTGTTCACATGCGCCTGTAATTCCAGCACAATCTGCTGATCCTTTCAGTAGGAATCTGGTGCATCCAGCTAAATGACTGTAAAGGAGGCCCGCTCTAAGCCCTTTTTGGGAAAAACATGTCAAAGTGGTATTAAATAGAAAAGCAAATATTTATTATATTGCAGCTTACCCATTCTTAGATGTTATGACCGCGTTACTATTTCTTTTTTAGGCTTTCTTTCCTTAATTTTCACCTGTTGATCTGGTTAGTCTGTTTTTCAACAGAACAAGTTCTGCAGATGCATCGCAGTGTTGAGACAAATAATTAACCACTGACAGGGGTTCTTACAATTATCAGTGTTTATGTAAAACCTTCACCCCAAAAGGAAAACATTTTTGCTGTAACTGCTTGTGTAACTGCTTTTTCAGTGCGAGCTGGAGCTTGGTTTCAATTTAGTGTCTCCAAACCTGCTAGTCTAGTACATCTATCACCCCCCCAGATAGCAATGCTGCTGTATTGGTGTGCTTCATCTAGAATGGGGACTCTCTAATACAGGAGGTATATTACTGCCCATATCACCAGGTGAAAACAAAGGGGGAAAAGCCTTAAAAGAAAAAAAAACAAATTAATGCAGCTGCAAACCCACATCAAAAACACACTCAAGGTTGTGTTTTTGATATTTTTTTTTAGTCTCTTGTCCTTTTTTTTCACACATAAAAAACACACTGGAAACAGTGTGAAAGCTGCCTAATAACGAATATAATTAGTCTCTGCATCACTGCAGTTGTTTCTTTCAAGTTACTTAGTAAACGGTCAGTGACAGAAATATTATCCCGACCTACTGTGCAGTGTAAAGTATCCAAAAGATAGCTATGACCAAGAACTATAACTTTAGAAAGCAGTTTGCCATTCTTTAGATATGTTGGCTGCATTTTGTTTTCCAGACTAAGAACCCTTCTTGTACCCAGCGAAGCAACTGGCCTCAGGTGATACACAGAGATAAGACAAATCCCACTACTTAAGTTGTATCTGTTTATCTACATCTCTTTCTCCTACATCCATTCAAAGTGTAGAATTTACACAGCATCTCTCAGCTTTGAAAAGCAGGGGGCGGAGAGCTAAAGGTACATAATTGCACAAGAGATCTGAGAGCTGATTGGAAGGAAGGGACACACCTCCCTTCACACAGCACACAGGAACAGAGCTGAAGATCTCAACCACAGGCAGTTCCCTCCACTGTCGCCCTTTTTTTTTTTTTTTTTTTATTATTTTTGGTGTCAGGAAAACTTGTCAGAAGTGATTCATGCTGATAGCAGATGAATGAGACAGCTAGCAAAAATGACACTTAGTGCTCTGGATTGAGACAAGTACACGCTATAGAGCTATATGCTTTGTTCATATTTCATGTCTGAGGTTTACAACCGCTTTAACCCCTTCACACCTAAGGGAGAAACAAATCTTAATGCATAATAAGTATAAATCAGCACACACACATATATATATATATATATATATATATATATATAAAATCCTCAGAAATCCCTTAAAGTCATATCAATATCCTTCCCCTGAAGTACTAATAAAACATATATTCATTGACTTAAACCCAAAAACCCACAATTATAGTGAAAAAATCAAGACCCAAAGAGATTACCCAAAAATAAAAAATATCAAATATATATAAAAGAACAAAAATAAAATAAAGTCCCAATATGCAAAGTGTCCAAATAATGTGTCCAAACAAAGATCAATTTCTTGATAGGAAGACGCTTCCTACTCCACTGAAGAAGATGCAAATCAATCACAGGTGCTCTTCAAATACCTCAAAAAACAAAATCTCAACATAGTATATTACCTTTTAAATCCCAGAACTAAAGTGCCACACGTGTATCTTAATGCATAACCACAATTTTGCAATGTTGGCATGTGTTTGTAAAACCGTACATATCATCACAACTACTTTGTACATTGAGGTGAATTATACTTTGTTTTTTTTCAGGACAAATTGGGCTTTAGTTTGGTGGTAAATGGTAATTGATATCTCCTGATTTTTTTATTATCAAAAAAAAACTGGCCCAAAATAGTAAAAAAAAAAAAATTTAATTTAGCTGTGTGTTTCTTGTTACTACCATAACCTACCACCAAAGAACAACTCAAAATAAATTTTCCAGCTCTTGACTATCGCAGCGATACCATATATGTGTATGTTGTTTGTACGCAGAGTACAGCCCAGAAACAATAGTGCACTTTTTGTTTACCTAAAACACACTGCACTAATACCAATTAAAAAAAACAACACACAAATCCTGACCTTTGATTCTGACCCAAACACTTACACTGGCACTACTAGATCAAACCTTCATCTAGGTATTTTTTATTTTATTTTTTTAATATTTATTTATCTTTTTTTTTTTTAACAAACTTTTTTTTCCCTCTATGCAAGGAGCTAGAGAGATGCAGTGTATCTCTCTCCTCCATTCATAGAAAGAAAAAAAAAACACAAGGGGGCCAGGCTGTACAGTGACTGATCACTGGGATAGCCAATTAGAGGCTATCACAGCAATCATGTGACCCAGAATCGGGAGTACTGGGTCCCGATCATTAGAACGGGACTTGGGGCTCTCAGTGACACCGCAGTGTTTGTGCTGGGAGCGCGCTGTGCGGCGCACTCCCAGCAGAAAGACAGGTACACAAATATGCGTCCCCATGGAAAAAAAGCCCAGTTCTGTGAGGCCGCAAATTTGTGTTACATCGGTGTCAAGGGGTTCAGCAAGCACAGAAAATGCCTGTGGTTCTTGCCAGAAATGGTGTCCTTGTCACTTCTATTCACTTAACTGAAAGAATAAACTATCCAATGTTCCTAATGTTAATTGTCCCATCCCCATGTAATGGATATGAAGAGGTGAAAGCATGTTTAAAGCCTGGGCGACAATCGTGGCTCCTCCTATAGAGTAGCGATTAGTGTAGACACCCTAGGAAGGGAGTGTATTCATTCCTGCTGAACCAGCTGAGGTTTGATCCTTCTATGGCTGGATTTAGTTGTGTTTCTACTTGTACAGTTCTTTTTGTAGTTGTCTTTATTTAGGAAAACCATTCTTAAGTCTAGTACACATGGGCCAAATATCAGGTGATATTGGCCTGTTCAATAGAAAACGGCTGACATTTGGCCCATCTGTAGGGCAGATTGGCCAGCTTCTGTCAAAGGGGCATGACTGAAAAAGGTTGACCGATTGGCTCCCGATTTAGCGCTCTCAGCCAATGGCTGGGTGGAAGGAAAGAAAATCGCTCGATTCTTCCATCTACATAGTAAGTGATAGGGAAATCCCTTCTGAAGCGCTCTTGTGTTCTGCCAGCAGGAGGGAGCCTTCCTGGGTGCTAGTAGCTATACCAGGAAGTAATTGCATGTAGAAAAATCCGATAGGCTTGGTTGTACCTAAGGCAATCAATGGATCGATTTGGGTACAGTCAGCCAACCCATACATGGATCAGATCTCGGCCGGTTCAGCAAGGACCGACCAAGATCCGATTCATGTATGAGGCTTTAGCATTCATAATGTAATTGTAGCTTTTTCTCTTGTGTTTGTGTAATGTGTGCATTTATTCAGTATGATGTAATGGTAGGTTATCACTGGCACATTATAAACATAAGAGAGATTAACTGTTACTCTGCTGCAGGAAAAAAGATATAGATTATTTTTTTTTACATACTTTTAGGCTCCATTCATGTTAGGCGATTCTAAATCCCGACAGACCCAAACACAGTGGGATTTTTCCTGTGATTGTCGGGTGGTCATCGCTACGAAACACGCATTTAAAAATTGCGAGAAGTTTCTCGTCCAGGAGCTTTTTTTTTTTTTTTTGGATGACAAATGCTAATAGGGTAGGTTGTTTTAGGGGGGGTGATCAGCAATGGCAGCATCCTTGTATATCTCGGCACAGGTTTCTTGTAAATGTTATATCTATATTCATTAGGTCCATGGTGATAATTTTGTCAGTATGTTGCTTTCTGTATCTGGATTTGAGCACAGTGTTCGTATTTGAGTACACATTTCTCAAGGTTTCTGGGAGGGAAAATGTCAGCAAAAAGGTCTGCCTCAAACTTACATATTTGAAGTCTGAAAGCTTGACTATGATTAAGTGCTAATATAGACAAGTATACATAATATGACATGACACCTTTGATGTCTGAAAATATGCTTGACATAAGCTTTCAGTAAATGCTGTATTTATGCGTCTTTACATTTTGTTTATTTCACCCTCCTATTACAGAAATTCATGCCACAGGTTTCAATTACCAGAATGAAGATGAGAAGGTGACCTTGTCTTTTCCAAGCCCCCTACAAAAGGGTAAGTGGAAACTGTGCACTACAAATTGTTTATTTTCTTTCCAGAATGCATTTTTTTTGATAAGTAGGTATAATTTTTTAGGTATAGCTTAACACTTTTGATGCCATGGGTGTAAGGCTTATGTCAGAGCAGAAATGATACCAGCTGGCCTGCTCAGTAAGGCAGGCCATACACTGAGCAAATTTCTTTCCTGTAACCGCATATTGCAGGAAAGAAATTCACTCTATTCCCCCATCAAAACAGACAGTGTTGACAGGGGAATTCCTGTTGCTGAGCCGTTCTATTCCCGTTGGGAGAAGACGGTTACATACCAGCTGCTAGCAGTAATCGTATGTAAAACCTGGCAGGCTGGTTGTACCCAAGTTGATCGATCAGTCAACTTGAGTACATTCAGCCTGCCCATGCATGATTCGAATCTTAGCCGGTTCCTGCGGAACCAGTCGAGATTTGAACCATCTGTGGCTGGCATTAGTCTTGCATCCTTGCCATTCCCTTCTGTTATAAGTTCAGTGTTGTTTCTGAGACCTTGAACGTATGATAAAAGGGTCTCCCTGATTCTGCTGATTTAAATGAGTAGCCATGATCAGGGTCTGAGCTAGTAAACATACAGTTAGGACCATATATATTTGGACACAGGCACAATTTTAGTTTTTTTCTCAGGTGTTTACCAAAACATATTCAAGCTATAGTTATATAATGGATATGGGCTGAAAGTGCACACTCCCAGGTTTAATTTGAGGGTATGTACAAATTGGAGGAAGGGTTTAGGAATTACAGCTCTTAAGAGTAGCCATCCCCCCTTTTTTTCAAGGGACCAAAAGTAATTGGACAATTGAATCAAAAGCTGTTTCATGGCCAGGTGTGGGGTACTTCTTCGTTATTTCATCATCAATTAAGCAGGCAAAAGGTCTGGAGTTGATTCTAAGTGTGGTATTTGCATTTGTAATCTATTGCTGTAAATCTACATCATGCGTTCAAAGGAGCTGTCCATGCAAGTGAAACAGACCATTGTAAGGCTTCAAAAACTAAACAAATCCATCAGAGAGATAGCAGCAACATTAGGAGTGGCCAAATCAACAGTTTGGACATCCGCAGAAGACAACAGTGGTGGATGATCGCATGATCCTCTCTATGGTAAAGCAAAACCCATTCACAACATCCAGACAAGTGAAGGACACTCTCCAGGAGGTGGGCGCATCATTTTCAGATTCTACAGTCAAGAGAAGACTTCACGAGAGCAAATACAGAGGGTTCACCACAAGGTGCAATCCATTCATAAGCCTAAAGAATAGAAAAGCCAGATTAGACTTTGCCAAAAAACATCTACAAAAGCCAGACCAGTTCTGGAAAAGCATTCTTTGGACAGATGAAACTTCTGAGGAAAGAAGAACGCACTGGTGAGCTCAGCAACATAAAAAGGCATAGACGTCCACAGAAGAAAACAGTTGTGGATGATCGCAGGATCCCCTCTATGGTAAAGAAAAACCCATTCACAACATCCAGACAAGTGAAGTATTTAGTCAGCCACCAATTGTGCAAGTTCTCCCACTTAAAAAGATGAGAGAGGCCTGTAATTGGCATCAAAGGTAGACCTCAACTATGAGAGACAAAATGAGAAAAAAAATCCAGACAATCACATTGGCTGATTTGGAAAGAATTTATTTGCAAATTATGGTGGAAAATAAATATTTGGTCACCTACAAACGAGCAAGAGTTCTGGCTCTCACAGACCTGTACCTTCTTCTTTAAGAGGCTCCTCTGTCCTGCACTCATAATCTGTATCAATGGCATCTGTTTGAACTTGTTATCAGTATAAAAGACACCTGTCCACAACCTCAACCAGTCACACTCCAAACTCCACTATGGTGAAGACCAAAGAGCTGTCGAAGGACACCAGAAATAAAATTGTAGACCTGCACCAGGCTGGGAAGACTGAATCTGCAATAGGCAAGCAGCTTGGTGTGAATAAATCAACTGTGGGAGCAATAATTAGAAAATGGAAGACATGCAAAACCACTGATAATCTCCCTCGATCTGGGGCTCCATGCAAGATCTCACCCCGTGGAGTCAAAATGATCACAAGAACGGTGAGCAAAAATCCCAGGACCACACGGGGGGACCTAGCGAATGACCTGCAGAGAGCTGGGACCAACGTAACAAAGGCTACCATCAGTAACACACTACGCCGCCAGGGACTCAGATCCTGCAGAGCCAGACGTGTCCCCTTGCTTAAGCCAGTACATGTCCGGGCCCGTTTGAAGTTTGCTAGAGAGAATTTGGATGATTCAGAAGAGGATTGGGAGAATGTCATATGGTCAGATGAAACCAAAATAGAACTGTTTGGTAGAAACACAACTCGTCGTGTTTGGAGGAGAGAGAATGCTGAGTTGCATCCAAAGAACACCATACCTACTGTGAATCATGGGGGTGGCAACATCATTCTTTGGGGCTGTTTCTCCACAAAGGGACCAGGACGACTGATCCATGTACAGGACAGAATGAATGGAGCCATGTATCGTGAGATTTTGAGTGCAAACCTCCTTCCATCAGCAAGGGCATTGAAGATAAAACGTGGCTGGGTCTTCCAACATGACAATGATCCCAAACATACCGCCCGGGCAAGGAAGGAGTGGCTTTGTAAGAAGCATTTCAAGGTCCTGGAGTGGCCTAGCCAGTCTCCAGATCTCAACCCCATAGAAAACCTTTGGAGGGAGTTGAAAGTTCGTGTTGCCCAGCGACAGCCCCAAAACATCACTGCTCTAGAGGAGATCTGCATGGAGGAATGGGCCAACATACCAGCAACAGTGTGTGCCAACCTTGTGAAGACTTACAGGAAACGTTTGACCTCTGTCATTGCCAACAAAGGATATATAACAAAGTATTGAGATTAACTTTTGATATTGACCAAATACTTATTTTCCACCATAATTTGCAAATAAATTCTTTCCAAATCAGCCAATGTGATTGTCTGGATTTTTTTTCTCATTTTGTCTCTCATAGTTGAGGTCTACCTATGATGCCAATTACAGGCCTCTCTCATCTTTTTAAGTGGGAGAACTTGCACAATTGGTGGCTGACTAAATACTTTTTTGCCCCACTGTATATCCTAGTTCCTGTTTTTTTTCTGTGTTCCCCATTGTGAAATGCCCAGGAGTTCTTTGCTAAGCCAAAGATCATAGAACTCTTGAATGTAGCAAATCCTTAACTATTTACTTCTGAGTGCTTGTGGGATTGTTGTCAAGCTTATTTTCATTGAGTCCCTCTCCTCTTTTTGTCCTTCAGTGCCTACCAATTCTATAAGAGAATCTGGAATTTGGGCAATGCGCAACACTGGTCCTTCAGACCACCTTTTTCACACTTATTTCCTGAAATCAAGTCTTTCTTTTATCCTGAGAGGACTATCCTTTCATCCTTTCACCTGTACTTCCTTGCTCCTTGAGTCTAGGTTATTGTATTAGTCGGTTTTCCCAAGTTCATGGGATCTCTCTGTTGGTTCACTTTTTAATTTGTCCTCCGCCGAATGTAATCTACAGGCTGCAAGGCTTTCACCTCCAGAAAAGATTGTGCACTCCTCCTGCAACTGACTGGGTGACTGACTCCCCCCTTTCTAAACACTGTTCAATCTTCATAGTCAATACTGTTTCCTTTTACACTCCAGTTTTGTTTCCCACATCTGATGTTACCCACTTAAAATGCGCTTTACAGGTCTATGGCTGCCATGTATCATCCATGGATATGGCAAGGGATCCAGGATCTATCCTAACAAATTCTTCAGTTCTCCAACAACTGAAGCTCATGCCTGTAGCCCTACTGTACTGCACTGCGTTGAAAGGCTAGTAAATATTATACACCTAATATCCAGAATGGGTCTTCTAATTGAACACATGTAGCGGGACCCTTTGGCTCAAATGTTGGTTTTGAAATATCAGTGCAAGATATGCTTTTTCTGTATGACCTTCGATGGGGAATGTCTGATGCATTCTGGGACAACTTTATGAAGGACATCATAACGGAAGAGCAGCCTTTTGCCTCAGGAAAAGAAACCCAAAGCAGCCCATAGATTATGCAATTTTCTTTCCTTCCACCATGGGTGGAAGGAACAAAAATTTCTTGATTCTCTCTTCGACAGAGTCAATGTTGATGGGGGGGAATCCCTACCGCAGTGCTGTTGTGTTCTTCTGAATGGGAGTCTTTTCTGCTGGCAGAACACAATGATCACAGCTAGTGTCTGTAGCCACTGGCAATGATCACATGAAAAAAATCCGGCAGGTTGGTTGTAATGAAATCGATCGATTTGTAATGAATCAACTGCAGTACAACCAGCCTGCCCATAGATGGATCACATTTCAGCTTGTCCCTTCTGAACAGGCAGAGATTTGAGCCATCTATGGCTGGTTTAAGCCTCAGTCTGGGAAAACCTCTACTTCTGAGGCTAAGAAGAGTTTTTTTTTTCTTTTTTTTCATTTCTTCCAAGCCCCCAAGGTGCTGCCTGCTTTCAAAACTTTTTGGGTGCTTGGGTTCAGAATATGGTATCCAGGAGCTACAATTTTAATTTCTGCCTTGCTTCGGGTTGCTCTGTGCTGCTTTGCCACAGTACCTCTTTGAAGAGGTCATAGCTGTTGTTTCAGAACAGGAAAGCTTTCTACTCAAGCCTGTTCACAACTCCTAAATTGAAAGGGTGCATTCACTCTATACTAGATATAAAGATTCTCAATGCTTTCTTTCAGGTAGAAGAATTCCACATGCACTCTACAAGATCAGTCATTGGTTCCCTTCATTCAGGGAAATTTTCTGCCCTGCATGGACTTCACTCCAGGTGTAAAAATTAAGTCAGCAACTACAAATACTGTATTTGCTGACTTTTTAAGAAACCGATATTTACAGCACTGGAATCCATGGACTTTTATTTCCAGTAGTCAAATCTTTGCTAGCCCTGGCTCGCTAAAGCTGCCATCTTGTATTTGGAAGTCAGCTTTGACTTGATGTCTTATAGCCAGCTCCTTACTGTGCATACGTGGTGAATGGAAACTGGTCTTGCAACCTCCCGGGACATGTGATGTCCCAAGAGACTCTGGAAGTTGGGCCAAGTGCACTTCATTCTTGACTAGGCAAGAATTTGAGAAAGTGGGAGATGGCACCGGTCAGAAAAAAAAAAAGTTACCTGCTTCCCAACTGGGAACAGGAAGATGGTGAAGTTCATCTTTAAATATGCTTACTTGCTTGTTCCCATCTTTCTGGTGCATCGATGCTGCCTGTGGTTTGCATGGGCCACGCAACATTTCCAATTTGTTGCCCTTTCTTATGGTCTGTCCACTGCACCTTGGGTCTTCAACAAGGTGCTAACCCAAGGGTGGGCAAACTTTTTGACTTGAGGGCCGCAGTGGGTTCATATATTGGACCCGGGGGCCGGACCAAGAGTAGATGAATGATGTGTATGTGTCATCCATAGTAAGTATAGTAATATTCCCCCATAGTAAGCATAGTAATTAATCCCCCATATAGTAATTCATCCCCCATATAGTAATTCATCCCCCATATAGTAATTCATCCCCCATATAGTAATTCATCCCCCATAGTAATTCATCCCCCCTATAGTAATTCATCCCCCCTATAGTAATTCATTCCCCATATTAAGTCCCCAAGTCCCCCCTGTGTCAATTCACTTACCTTTGCTCCGCGCGTTCCTCTCACCGTGTTCCCGCGCTTTTCCGGTGTAGCATGAAAATCTGTCTCCTATGAGGATCTGTCCCCCTCGACGTATCTGCGCATGTGCCAGTTTCAGGCATTAGCAGCCGATCGGCGATCTCCGGCACATGCGCAGATACGTCGAGGGGGACAGATCCTCATAGCAGACAGATTTTCATGCTACACCGGTCTTCAGGGCGGATTGTGAGAGGAGCCTAGCGGGAGCCTAGCTTCGCGGGCCGGATTAAAAGGTCCGCCGGGCCGTAGTTTGCCCATTGCTGTGCTAACCTCTGTACTTGTTCTGATTTGCTATTACCATAGTGTGGTATGTCGACCGTTTTCTATCGAGATAACAGTCAGCCCAGACTCAATGTCCAACAAGTTGTTCAAATATTGCAGAGGTTTGCATGGATCCTGAATCTTTAGAAATCAGTGCCTGCACTTACTCATTGCTTGGAGAAGCCCTCCTCGTTCATACTGCTCTATACAGGTTATTTCTTCTGCTAGGCTAGGACAGAGTCCTACACACCCTCTCAGTGCAAGGGACCTGGTCACTGGAGGAAGCTTCTCTCCCAGTCAATATTCTGGAGCTACGATCGGCTTGGATAGTTCTTTAACGCTCTCTCAACTTCTTAATTGCAAGATCATCCAAGCAGTGCACCTTTCAGGTGTTAAAATTGGCAGGTGGACGTTCTCAGTCAGTAGTGTCTGGAAAAGATTAGTCTCTTCACTTGGAAGTGTTTCAAGACCTCTTTCATTGGAGGGGAACACCAGATGTCGACCCTTCAGTGCACTCTATTTTTCTTGTCAAGGGTATTCCCCCTACTTCCCCTTAGGGGGGCTGGTTGTACATTGATACTTCCGTCCCATCAAGCGGTAGACCCTTCTTTGGAGAGGGAGATTTGTGCATCTAGGTGCATCTCCCACATGGCAGTAAGACACCATCACTGGGGGACCCTGTGTTTATTTCATATACTTGTATAGCGCCATCAATTTACGCAGTGCTTTACATATATATTTTAGATTCACAACAGTCCCTAACCCTCAAGGGGTGTACAGTCTAAGGTCCCTAACTGACTTTCATACATACACATACTAGGGCCAATTTAGACAGGAGCCAGTTAACCTTCCAGCATGTCTTTGGAGTGTGGTAGGAAACCAGAGTACCCGGAGGAAACCCACGCAGACACATGGAAAACATGCAAACTCCAGGCAGGTGGTGCTGTGGTTGGGATTCGAACCAATGACCCTAGTACTGCCAGGCAGAAGTGCTAACCACTTAGCCACTGTGCTGCCCTATTTGTTGTCCCATGTTGTCAGCAGACTGCTCACGCAGAGATCCTTTAGCAGGTACTCCCTGTTGGGGGTAGAGTATATCCAGAGACCTTTGCATAGACACTTCATTAATAGGGTGACAGCTCTTTGTCCCATCTCCCAAATTGTATTCCTGTGTTGCAATGGGCTTCCGATGGAGAACACAGGGGGCTGGTTTAACACTCTATGCAGATATTGTCCACTGTTGTCACCATCTGGTAACCAGAGAAATGCAATGCAGCTGTCACTGGAGTGCATGTATGTAGAAGGGAAGTGACTGCAAAGAGGTTGCAAGAGATCAGCAGCACTGGGCTGATACAAAAAGTTGAAACTGGGTATTTTATAAAAAGAGAAAATAATGGTTGTTTCATAATACAGTGCTTTAGAAAACTGAATGTAATTCTGTGAGGGCCCATTTATACTTAAGCTTTCTTTTGCGGTGCGTTAATGTGCATGCATTGCTTTAAGGCAGCACATTCATTATTTAGTATTTACAATGCATTCTAGTGCCATATCCAGTGATGGTACGCAGTATATTGCGCATAGAACAGGTGAACAGATCATAGGGGTATCTATACTCTGTTATCGGGGACCTACTTTTCCTGACACCTCCTGTCGGAGTACCCTGTATGGCTTCAGTGACCTTCCTTTTAGAGATGGCAGTTTTTTAGGACTTTGCCATTAAAGAGGGATAAGTCACAAATCTGTGTAAACAAAAAGTTAAACTAACTTTAAAATGGGGAACAGAAGACAATGATTTCAGGCTGCTACAGATAATTGCAGCCATTTTGTGCTGCTGATTCTTAGGCAGTGTTCTAAATGGAGTGCAGGCTAATGAGTCATGTGCAATGTATAGTATGTTGCCTTCCTATTTGCAGTGTACGCTTACTTTTCTGTATGTGTTCAGGTACAGGGATGTTGAAAATAGATTTTGTCGGCGAGTTGAATGATAAAATGAAAGGCTTCTATCGAAGTAAATACAATACAGCTTCTGGAGAGGTGCGCTATGCTGCAGTCACTCAGTTTGAGGTAAGGACATGGGGCTCTGGGGATTGATTAGAGCAACTTACAAAGTGCCTGGCTGTGTCTCAGTACTGTGTTGCTAATGTTGTGAATGTGATATGAAACGCATCTGTTCTCTTTACAGGCCACAGATGCACGAAGAGCTTTCCCCTGCTGGGATGAGCCTGCTATCAAAGCAACCTTTGATGTTACTCTCATTGTCCCGAAGGACAGGGTAGCTTTGTCAAATATGGTAAGAATGTGATGCTTACTCCACTGAAGTGGAGTCTAAATCCTACATTGGCCACTCACAGTTTTATTTTGCCTGTTGAATCCAATCACTTTTATATTGACAGTCGTAGTTTCATTGCTTTCTATAGATAAGACCGTGTAAACGGTAATGTACAACTACTTGCCTAAAAGAATGTTACTGTTATCAGGCTGAGGATTTGCCAATACTGGTTAAAGTCCACAACTGCACTTGTGCAATGTTTCTCCTGTTTCAGTTGAATCTTTATTCTTTTGAACAACTGTCAGTGCATGGGCTTGTATATGGGTGTCTGGTGCTACATTACTTCTGGCCACAGATTTGATATCTTCACACTTGCCCATATCCTCGTTCCTTGCCCATACCCTCGTTGCTTGCCCATACCCTCGTTGCTTGCCCATACCCTCGTCACTTGCCTTAGCTGCCGACCAAACTCAACAAATGCTGCATCTTGTGTATTCAAATAAGCTCTCCGCATAAAAAGCCGCTTGCAAATCACTCAAGTATAATTAATAATTCATCACAATACACTTTGTATATTCCAGTTATATGGGAGCACCCATTTGCAAATGACCAGCACCAGATTTGTGTTTCCTCCCTATTTAGAAGACAGTTTTATGTATGAATACAAGTGTTCAGTAACTAAAAAGCAACCAGTTTTTATTTTATCAGCTACTGTTGAACTGGGATAACTGACTGGTATCTGATTGTTTGCCATTTGCTTTGTGCACCCACCTCTCCTCCACTTTCACTGCCATCATTAGGCGTACTACCTAGAACAGGGGTCTCAGGTTTATTATCCTTCAGACTTCAGGGGAGAAGGACTGTGGCAAGCGGGAGTGGAACTTTTTCCTGCGTCAGTGGGAGTAAACCACCACCACAGTTGAAGGTATAGTGCTCCATTGTTGGTGCCAGTGGGAGAAATGATGCACCATTGTTGGTGTCAGTTGACAGTATAGTATCTCATATCAGTGGGAGGAATGGTGCCCCAAGGGCCAGATAAAGGCAAGCAAAGGACTGCAGTTTGGAGACCACTGACCTAAAGTATTCAGTAATGATGGAACGGATCATAAGAAGATACAGTTAAAGTATGTATTTTAGTGAGCAGATATATTGTGCAGTTATTCCATTATTTTACTTAAAGTAATTCTTCCTATGACCCTCATTTATTTATTTCACGTACTTATATAGCGCTGTCAATTTAGGCAGTGCTTTACATATATATTGTACATTCACATCAGTCCCTAACCCTCAAGGGGTGTACAATCTAAGGTCCCTAACTTACATACACATACTAGGGCCAGTTTAGATGGGAGCCAATTATCCTGCCAGCATGTTTTTGGAGTGTGGGAGGAAACCGGATTACCTGTAGGAAACCCACGCAGGCACAGCGAGAACATGCAAACTCCAGGCAGGTGGTGCCGTGGTTGGGATTCGAACCAGTGACTCAGATGGAAGTGCTAACCATTTAGCCACTGTGCTGCCCAACTTCTCATTAATTGGATGACACAAGCCAATAATCCTTTGTATGTGTATACTACAGCAAACTAGGGGTTTGTATAGTCTGCAAATTAAAAAGTGGCCAGCTCCCTTCATTGGCTATACCTCTAAACCTGTTTGAGAGCTCCAGTTTAGCTTGGTGTCTTGAAGAGGAAGGATGGCTCTCTCCATCTTTGCTGGACATAGACTAGTATGAAAGATTCTTCAATAAAACAGCTGCTGGCAGTTTCATGCTAGATATTAGAATTCTTGTCAAACTCTCTAGCAGTCAACAAGTGCAATGTCCTCCCAGACTGACTTAAATCTGGTACTTTATTGCAAGAGTCCTTCACCTGATTCTTCACTGCAGTGTTCTTCCTAGTGAGAGTGAATGTCACTGCAGGGAACAGTTTGTACCTGTCAGACTACCTGATCAGTGCAGACATGACAGCAGTTCTCTGCAGGTTTTCCAGGGCCAGTCCAAGCCTGCGATTTACAGGATGACTGTGAAGACTTGCCTTTTCATAGTGTTCTTTGCTCAGTTTGCTATGTTCTTGGATGTGTTTTTTTTTTTTTTCTACTGTGGTAGCCATCACTTTATTTTTAATTTGGGCATTGTGAATTTTTTTTTTTTTGGAGCTCTTTCCTGAATCTTTCTTTTCCTTTTTGATATGGACATCTGCTCACACTTCAAACCCCCTGTTCTCTTCATAGTGAAAATTGCATCCCACAATGTGAGTAGGATATGTTCAGGGGTTAAAGCAGGGCATCTTCTGCTGCTCTTTGCTAGACGGTCTTTTCATCACAACTTTCACCAGCCTGAAACACAGTAGGGTTGTCCTGTTAAGTGTTGCCATTTTTAATGAGCTAGTGTCCACTTACATCCCCCCTTAATGAGAGTATTGGCGCATAAAGTGGAAAAAACCCACCAACGGCCTCGAAGGATAAACCGCAATGGCTAGATTCTAATAGCAGCCTCTCAAAGTAGCAGTCTCTGAAAGAAATGCAGCAGGTATGAAAAATCCTCTGGGATGATGAATAATATAAAAGTCCAAAATGGATCCAAAGCTTGACTCTGTGGCAGCCAATTCAAAGAGCTCGAATCAACTCCGTGTAAAGCAAGCAGAGAGAAGGAACCAGCGCTATCTGAGTGTAGCATAAAAGAATTGCTACACTTACATGGTGCTGCTTCCTTTTGCTTTTTTTTACATCCTCCCTAAACTGTTAAAGGTCATTCAGTCCCCTGTGTGTGATTGTGTACCCCACTACCTTGCTGGATGTGGGTATAGCCCTCTCTCTGGCACTTGGCAGTGGCATCTGCTCCTTAAAGTGTTCCTAAACCCAGGACCCTGCATTCACTATATCCGGTCTCCCACAGTACACACAACATGGAAATGCAATTATTTTAGTAAATATAAACTGCTAAATACCTTTTCTCATCAGCAGTTCGAGCAGGCTTGTGACTTCAGCAGAGCGCACTGGTTAAAGCTTGTAGGAGGATTTGTTTTTGCTCTAGGACAGGGGTGGGCAACTGTGGCCCTCCAGCTGTTGAAATACAAGTCCCATCATGCCTCTGCCTTTGGGAGTCATGCTTGTAACTGTCAGTTTTGCAATGCCTCATGGGACTTGTAGTTCTACAACAGCTGGAAGGCCACAGTTGCCTACCCCTGCTCTAGGAGGATGTGAAAGTCCTGACCCTCTGTCTGAACAGTTCTGATTGGCCCTGTGCTGATCACATGCACTCTCCCAAGAAAAAAAAAAACCCTCTAGCACTACACACCAGACTGAGCATGTTCATGTGACTAGGGATTCAGTCTGTATCAGGTGGCCGTTTCAACAAGAGGAGGGCCAAAGAAGACAGGATCAAAAGCCCTTTTACACAATGCAGAGGATTAACCCCTTAGGTTCCACAGTGAATATAACAAGCATGCTTTACTGCATATACAGACTGATTTTACTGTTGTGGGTTTTGTAACACTTTAAGAGACATCATTTGTTGCTTTTGTGCACTTGAACGTTCTCTAGTCTGGCAACATGTTTGACACAAAAGGGATTGATAGACTCCAACAGCAGAATATGCGTGCTTGTGCTACCTGTAACCTCACTTATTCACTTTACTTTATGGAGTAGCCTTGTCACCCTACAACAGGAGGTGTTAGGACTATAGAACACCTCCCCCTGATTTCCAAAATGTGCAGGAGAGTGTCTGTTCTGTCGTTAGCAGGTGAACTGGACAGGACTGGTAATGCTGCTTAACCTCCCTAGCGGTATCCCGAGTGTAGCTCGGGGTAAAGTTTCTGCACCACAAGCGGTAACCCGAGCTACATTCAGGAATATCCTGCAGCGCTGCATCGGGATCTCTTCTTCACTTACCTTGTCCTGCGCTCCCACGATGTCCCTCCTGCAGTGACCCCGGCAATGTCCTCCGGCCGATGGCGGCATCTGTCTTCTGTTCCCTGCGACGTCTGGATGTACGGGGACAGAACAGCGGGAATTTGAAAGTTGTAAAAGTGACATTCACTAAATACACTAAAATCACATAGAACCATTTCACATACATTTTGTCCCGAGTGCTTTGTCCTGTGCCCTGCCTGCATTTTTACTGTTCTTTCTGCCTGGAAACTGAGAAACGTCCATGGCGTCCAAAAAGTGTCCCTTTAGGTCAAAATCGGTTTTAGACCAGCTAGAGAACAGCGATAGTAAATCAGAACCACTTGCAGAATTGAGTGATAATGATTCGTGGGGAAATTCGTCATCAGACACTGAAAACGATTTTGCGACTTTGCTCAGCGTTGTGCGAACTTGGCGCTATATTTCAAATTTCAGTGTTTTTGGTTTGATTATATTAAATTTATTATTATATTATTTTTTATGATTATTAAATTGTAATTTATGATTTCGTGTTTCAAATTTTAACATACCCGGGATGTTTACTAGACTCTTGTTCAGACAGATTTCAGTGAGTTATTCCTAAAAATTACAGGCCTACAATAAAAGAAAATACATATTTCCATGCAAAAAAAATGTACCGCTTTGAGCACAGAAATATGGACATAATCATACCGCTAGGGAGGTTAATACAAAACAAGATCGCACTAAATTTCTGGCATGACCAACACATTTTTTTTTTCTTTTGAAAAAAAAATGCCTCAATTGTATATCTATCAGAAGCAAAGGGGACAAAGAACAGAAGTTCATTGTTGGGACTTTCTGATACTTTCACAGCATCTGGGCTGATGCACAGTGTGAAGCCTACAGGTTCTCATCCCGCACAAGGTCTAAAGGATAAGTTCGCCTTTGAAAAAACTAATAAATGATTATCTTTTTGCAGGTGAAAAAAATGTGCATTTATTTATTTTTTTTCAATAGGAGCCTGTAAAGCCTTGCACCTGCAATCAGCAGATCGTAGGTGCAATGCTGGGCTCCTGCAGACTGTCACTATGTGCTGTCTGCTCGCTCCTCGTACGTGCAGGTAGTTACACAATGACAGGAAGCATCAATGAACTACCTAGAGCGCTCACCAGTGCCCTGGTAGTTCATTGAGAACCACAAGTCGTCAGCCGCACAAAGGCGGTCAGTACTTGTCGTTCATTCCTTCACAGAACTTTGTATGGGAATGACACAGCTGGGTGGGCAGAGTCTCACAAGCCCACATTTAAAAAAAAAAATTGGGACATTGGGTGCAGAGAGAAGATCCCCGCTAGCTGTCTCAAAGGGAGGGTTGGGGGGGAGTGTTGGCTGCTGCAAAAGTAACATGTTATGTGTTACACCCTGAACATGGGTGTAACATATTATAAAAGATGAACTTACCCTTTAAATTTGTGGCTCTTCCCCGGGCTGACTTTAAGCCCCAAGAGTATTAACATAGGTCCTAGCCACTTTCCTGCCCCCACTATAGACCAGGAATATCTCTGGACAGCTGCCCTCACAATCCAGAGAGATAAACAAAGAACACCACCAATTGATTGCCTTATGAGTCCATACGCATTTGTTACAATTCAAACCACAAGCGAACACATTTTTTTGGCCAAACTGTCCATCAGGGCTTAAACAGATGGAAAGATCCCTAAAGGACTATTGTTAACCAGAACCTTCGATAGCGTGTACTTATCCAAATTTGACCATTGCAACTATCTATGGTTGTGTGCTAAACCAGCATTTACCAGCTTTGTTTGGTCAGGACACCCTTTAAAAGTGTGCAAAATTCCGAGGCACCCCATTGTAAAATGAACCACCTCCCCAAATCATGCTAGAGTCTTCTCTCTTCTCAGCACAAGTTGTCTCCTTTTTGAATCCCCACCCCCAGGACAAATCCATCCTAACACTAATTCTCTCTCACCCCCTTCCAATTTCCCTGCCTTGCAACAAATCTTTCCTCCATGTTCCACCACCCTAACACAAATCCTTAATTCCCCACAGTAGAAATTGTACCCTTTCCCAACACAAATCCTCCACCTCATCCCAGCACAAATTCTCTCTGCTCCCAAACTCCGAAGAACCCTCTCCTTTCCAATTATCCCCAAGTATAATCCTCCGTCAACGCAATCTTTCGACCTGCACGGACCCCTCTCCCACCTCTCCCCTTTCAGCACAAGTCAATCCCCCCTCTTACCGTAAATCTGTAACCCCCTTCAAATTAACCCTTATAGCCCAAATCTACACCTCCTCTTACCGCAAATTTGAACCCCCCCTTCTTTTGAAATTAACCACCTAGCACAAATCCCTCCCCTTCCCAATTCCACCTCCCCAGCACAAATCCCCCTCCCACCAGTATAATCCTCCTTCAATGCAATCTTTCGACCTGCACGGACCCCTCTCCCACCTCCCCCCAGCATTAATCCATCCCCTTTTCAGCACAAGACATCCCCCTCTTACCGTAAATCTGTAACCCCCTTCAAATTAACCCTCATAGCACAAATCTGCCCCCCCATCCCCCCTCTTAGCACAAATCCCCACCCCCTTCCCCCCATTTAAGCTATCCTTTGACCTCTCCAGCTGCTTTAAACTTGCCTTAATTCATTCTGAAAGATCACAGCAAAGCCTCTAGTCTGGTTTCTGTCAATGTCTTACTGCTTGGAAACATCCTCTGCTGGTTTACATTAAAAGGCAGATAGGCTACCAAGATTGTGGTGCAATAGAAATAGTGCCTCTGTTGTGAAATTTGAAGATATGTTTTGTTCACAATGCCTATAGCTACAGAGGTAAGTGAGGCCTAGTTTTTATGACTTGTTCAGAACATGTGAATACTTTAGCGAGCGTAGTCTGGGCACAGGTACACTTTAAGAAACATTTTTCATGCTGTTTTTTTTAAGATTGCTGCCTTTAGCAAGATTCTGTTCTGGCCACCTGATTGCTATCTTTCTCCCTACAGACATTTTAACATTGTTTTGTTTTTCAAGATGTTTACTTTCTTGCTCAAATTTTGTACTCTGTTCTGTAGAATCTAACTGAGCGCAAGCCATACCCTGATGACAATAACTTGGTGGAAGTCAAATTTGCTCGCACGCCAATAATGTCAACCTACCTTTTGGCCTTCGTGGTGGGAGAGTACGACTTTGTGGAAACACGTTCTACAGATGGAATCCTGGTCCGTGTTTACACTCCAGTTGGAAAAGCGGAACAGGGAAAGTTTGCTTTGGAGGTAGGTTCTGTTTTTGGGTCTGCTGATTTGATTGTGTTACGAATTCATTCCCCACCAACCACTTATGTGTATTGCTCCTTCAGGTTGCTGCTAAAACTCTGCCTTTCTATAAGGATTACTTCAATGTGCCCTACCCACTTCCCAAGATTGACCTCATCGCCATTGCAGACTTTGCAGCTGGTAAAGTTCTACTAACTGGCCTGTTGTACAGGCGACACCCTATCCCCTGCTCTGCTTCTCTTCCTTACTTTGTTTGTTTTTCACAGGAGCCATGGAAAACTGGGGCCTGGTCACATACAGGTACATATGTTGCTTCCCTGTCCTCTTCTGTGATCTTGGTTTACTAAAAGCTCTGTAGTTGTTAACTCTTTAATGTCCGATTTATCTTCACTTATTCCAGTAAGCTTAAATTGCTTGTTCTTGTGAGATTGTTTCCTGAGACTAAATCGCACCATGTCCAAAAGCTTGTTGCTACCCTTTTGTTAATTATACCCTGATTATCACAAGCAATGTTTAGATCAGGGGTGGGCAAACATTTTGACTTGAGGGCCGCAATGGGTTCATATATTGGACCCGGGGGCCGGACCAAGAGTAGATGAATGATGTGTATGTGTCATCCATAGTAAGTATAGTAATATTATAGTAATATTCCCCCATAGTAAGCATAGTAATTAATCCCCCATATAGTAATTCATCCCCCATAGTAATTCATCCCCCATAGTAATTCATCCCCCATAGTAATTCATCCCCCATATAGTAATTCATCCCCCATAGTTATTCATCCCCCATATAGTAATTCATCCCCCATATAGTATTTCATCCCCCATAGTACTATTCCACCCCAAGTAGTAAGCCAAGTCCCCCCTGTGTCAATTCACTTACCTTTGCTCCGCGCGTTCCTCTCGCCGTGTTCCCGCGCCGTTCCGGTCTTCAGGGCGGACTGTGAGAGGAGCCTAGCTCCCCTCACGTTCGTCACGCTGCCCCGCCTACACACAATCCTGACAGCCATCCTGACAGTATCACGCTCCACGGGCCGGATTAAAAGGTCCGCCGGACCGTAGTTTGCCCATTGCTGGTTTAGATCTTTGTATATTAAGAGAAAGGTATGTACAAGCCCTGGCAAAAAGTACGGAATCACCACTCTTGGAAAATGTTCATTCAGTTGTGTAGAAAAAAAAAAAAACAAACAATCAGACATGCCTCAAAACTATATCGTTTAACATTCCAACCTTCTGGCTTTAAGAAACACTTAAGCAAAAAAAAAATTAAAGAAACTAGTCAGTTGCAACTGTTTTTGCTGATCAAGCGGAGGAAAAAAATATGGTATCACTCAATTCTGAGGAAAATATTATGGAATCATCATGTACTTTGCAATTCTAAAACATCTGCTTCAGATTACATCTATATAGTCTGCAGTTAGAGTGCTTGCACACCTTGATGAGCTGTTGCACCAAGCTGATTGACATGAATCATGGCTCCAAAACAAGAGATGTCAAGTTGAAACAAAGGAGAGGATTATAAAACTTCTAGAAGGAAATCATCACGGAATGTTGCAAAGGTGTTGGGTGTTCCCAGTCAGCTGTGTCTAAAATCTGGACCAAGCACACATCAATTGGGAAGGTTGTAAAAGGGAAGCATACTGGTAGACCAAGGAAGACATCAAAGTGTCAAGATGGAGAACTTAAAGCAATATGCCTTGAAAACAGAAAACGTACAACAAAACAAATGAGGAACAAATGGGTAGAAACCGGAGTCAATGTCTGTAACAGAACTTTAAGGTATCGCCTAAAGGCAACAGGATTTACATACAGAAAAAGCCAAATGAAAACCATCATTAAAACCTAAACAGAAAAAAGCAAGTTACAGTGAGCTAAAGAAAAGCAATCATGGACTGTTTATGGCTGGATGAAAGTGATATTCAGTGATGAATCACGAATCTGCATTGCGCAGGGTGATTATGCTGGAACTTTTTGTACAAATGTACAAAGACGATTGCCTGAAGAAAACATGCAAATGTACACAATCATTGATGATATGGAGTTGCATGTGAAGTAAAGGTACGGGGGAGATGGCAGTCATTAAATCTTCAATAAATGCACAAGTTTATATTGTGATTTTGGACTCTTTACTTACTCTGTCAATTAAAAAGGATGTTTGGTGATGATGACATCATTCTTCAGGATGATAATGCATCTTGCCATAGGGCAAGAACCGTGAAAGCTTTCCTTCAAGAAACACATATGTCAATGGCATGGTCTGCAAATAGTCTGGACCTCAATCCAATTGAAAATCTATGGTGGAAATGATAGAAAATGGCCCATGACAAAAGCTCCAACCTGCAAAGCTGATCTGGCAACTGCAATAAGAGAAAGTTGGAGCCAGATTGATGAAATATATGGTTTGTCGATCGTTAAATCCATGCTTTAGCGAATTCAAGCTGTTATAAAAGCCAGAGTTGGTGCAACAAAGTACTAGTGGTGTACTGGTGTGTGTGGTTTTTTTTTTTTTTTTTTTGGCGGGGTTTTTTCGCAATTCTATAATTTCTCAGAATTGAGTGATTCCATATGTTTTTCCTCTGTTTGATCTGCAAAAACAGTTGCAACTGGATACAGTTTTCTTTCTTTTATTTTAAGTGTTTTTAAAGCCAGAAGGTTGGAGTGTTAAATGAAAATAGTTTTTAGGCATGTCTGTGACTAGTTTTTTTTTTTTTTTTCCTACACAATTAAACAGTTGAATGAACATTTTCCAAGAGTGGTAATTCCATACTTTTTGCCAGGGGTTGTATATTTTTATTTATTTTTATTTCAGGTCCTTATATAGCATATGGCTTTCTATATGGCTGCGGTTTGACATCAGATGTTTCGTGAAGACTTGTGGAGTGTTGGGGAGAGTGTTGCTTTTGGCGTATTAGAAAGCTAAAGGCAGCCCATACTGTAGATAATTCAGTTTTCTTTGTTCAACTAGTAGGTTGAACAAAAAACTGACTCTGTTCCCGTATTCACACATTTAAGATTGATGGGGGAATCCTTCCGCTGAGTTATTGTGCTCAGACAGCGGTGAGGCTTCCCCACTGTCAGAATGCACTGATTGGCGCTGCAGATTCTAGTGTGCAGTGCTGATCGAGTGGAGAAGATCCGACGGGGCAGTTGTACAGAAGTCATTCAGTAGACTGACTTCTGTACAATCTCTCCGCTCATAAATAGCTCAAAATTTGGCTGTCCCTGCTGAACCGAATGAATTTCGATCCATGTATGGCTCTCGTAAGACTGATCATGATGTGATAGAAATTGATCTTTTTAACCATATAAATCAGATTATTATTTTTGATACAAGGATCTGACAGATGACAAGCTGAATATTTGTGTGATGGAGTAAGCAATAGCCAACACATACCTACAGCTGTTTCAGCTGGGGTAGAGTAAACAGACAAAACAAGCACTTGATTAGTCCATAACCAACAGAGAGATTGTTAACCTTGAACAAAATACAACCATTCTTAAGCATACCTCTTGCAAAAGAAACCTTCCCCCATGTAGGCTTTCTCTGTATTTTTTTTTTTTTTCATTTTTCTTTTGTTTTTTGCCTTGTGTTTCTGTATAATAAAGTATCACACTGTTCATAGGTATCCTGACATTGGTATTTAGATGTCTGCCTAAAAATGCAAATGTGTGCAAAAGTTCACAAATGCAGATACCTCAACTCAAGTCAGATCTTTTTTATTTCATTTTTGAACATTTAGGGTTTTTTTTAACAAACAAATGCACAACTTGTGCGCAACACACTACTACTACTAAGCAAGGACACTGGTCATACAGTGATAAAATAGAAATCAGTAAATGGCACACATGCAAGAGGAAAAAAAAATGTAACTGTTTAAGCCTGTGCTCACACTGATGCGCTGCAGGATTTGCAGAGTTTTCTGTGCAAAATCTGCACCACATCAGAATCGCACCCTGTTCATGCGAACTGCTGTGGGTGTGTATGTTAAGTTAACACAGTGTTTCTCAACTCCAGTCCTCATGGACCCCCAACAGGTCATGTTTTCAGGATTTCCCTCAGATGAAACAGCTGTGGTAATTACTAAGGTAGTGAAACTGATCAAATCACCTGTGCAAAATAATGGAAATCCTGAAAACATGACCTGTTGGGGGTCCATGAGGACTGGAGTTGAGAAACACTGCGTTAACAACACCCTGAAATCAGTCCACAAAATGCAGTGCGATGTGCAGAATCAGATCGCATGGGTGTGAATACCCATGCGATCAGATTCTAGTGCGGACCAAAAAAAGGGCCCCACACCCTTTTGGTGTGGATGCAGTGCGTTTGGAGCCATACAACATGTATGGCTCCAATCGCACCGCACACAATTTGCATGTGATTTGCACAGGAGTGCAGTTACTGTGCGACTCACATGCGATATACACCGCACTGCATATGTGTGAACCCAGCCTAAGTGTTAGCTGGATTTCAGTTTCAATTAGTAAAGTTCATCTAAATCTGTCTAGCATTACCTTCATCCAGAATGCAAACACCTTAAGACAGGATGTTTGTTACGGGCCAGATCAGCAGGTGAAATAAAGAGAAATAAACCTAGAAAGAAACAAGAAAATGCAGCCACATGTTACATTTTTGTTTTTGGGTTTAATGGATTGTAAGCTCCAAGGAGCAGGGCCCTCCTTTCCCTCTTGTATTGAGCTGTTTCGCTGCTTTATTGTCTCCCATTATATTGTAAAGCTCTGAGCAAACTGTTGGCTCTACATAAATCCTGTATAATAATACTGCTTGAATGTTTTCAACATTTTAGGTTCATTGTTTTGTCCCACCCCATGTACAATTTTTCTGCCACTGGTTATAAACTGATCTAAGTTGCTGCCATTTTTTAGTTGTAGGGTGTTACAAAACAGGATCATGGAGGATATCTTCCAAATGCAATGCTTAATTTTCAAAATACAGCAAACTGCATGAAATTGCATCTGGTGAAAGAGCCCTAAAATTTTTTCCCATATTGGCTGTTTTAGGCTGGTTCGGACTTCAAGATGTCTATGGCAGTGATTATCAACTCGATTGTTAAGGGGGGGTCTTATTTATGGTCCCTAACATTACAAAAGGACTTCACGTTATCTTTAGTGAATGTAATGCTAAAAAAAACTGTCCATGACTACAGACATGCAGCGGGAGATTGTCAGAGACTGCAGACGTGCTATGGCAGTTAGAAACAGGGGGTATACTTTAGGAGATAGTCACAGACTAGAGACGCACTACATGACTTTAGAGATTGCGGTTGTTACAGTCCTTTTTACAAATCCATTCAATTCATTCTCTTTACATCCCTCTTAAGATTACTTGTCACCTTTGAAAATATTCCTCAGGATACTTTCTAAAAGAAATAAACAAGGCCCTTTAAAGTGGAGCTCCACCCAAAAGGGGAAGTTCCGCTTTAAGCCTTTGTTCCCCATTAAGGATTGGCACCTTTGGGGAGGTGGGTACCCAAATTTGACAGGTACCCGCTCTCACTTCCACTGCGATTGCCTAGGGAATCGGAAAAGGAAGTTATGCTCCCACCTCCCTCCCTGTAGTCTTCTGGGATATGTGACAGGTCCCAGAAGACTACAGGGCCATTCTCAAAGCGCAGCTATTCTCGCACATGCGCAGCAGGCACCCGGCTATGAAGCTGCAAGATGTCACAGCCAGGTGCCCACACTGAAGATACCGGCGCTGGGAAGAGAAGACGGCTGGTGAAACCAGCCGTGGTGAGGATACTGCTATACCAAGGGATAGGTAAGTGTCTGTATTTTAAAAGTCAGTACAGTTTTTGTAGCTGCTGACTTCTATTTTTTTTTTTCCTCAGCTGGAGCTCCGCTTTAACTTTTGAAACCTGGTCTAGAGAATATTATTCCTTCACTGTCCTCAGTAAGCACTTAAGGAAAGTAAACACAGGCTACTGTCTGCAGGGGCCCTAGGGGCACACAATAAGTGCCAAAAGAATGTAGGTTGAGCATTAGTGGTCTAAGAGGGTACTTTAATAACAGTTGGTGCTCTTCCTCTGCCCTGCAAATTTATGGTAATAAGTTTGATTACTGGATCCTAAAGAGTGGAGCGCACCTGAAAAGGTATCACCCCCCCATTATACTTACCTAGGTGGTTGCAGCATTGATCTGATGCTACATGTCCCCCACCGGCTCGAAGTGTGAGAACTCAGCGACTCACATGGCCGCTGAGTTCTCACAGCTGCTCTGAGCTCGGCGACTGTGAGTCAGAGGGTGCAGCTGGCTCAGGCTCTCAGCAGATCGCTGAAAGGCCAAGCCAGGTGCCGCTCCAGACTCTGGGATGGATCCCAACTTTAAAGTCGGGATCTTTCCCCAGCCTGGAGCTGCTGAATGACATCAGCTGACAGAGAGCATCAGCCCACTGTCAGCTGAAACCGAGTCACAGGAGTGCAGAACAAACTGCATTCCTGTGATCAACAGAAGTACAGATAAAAGCGCTTTAGCTGTACTTCTCCTTTAATGCTTACCAACATACATCAGTGTATATATTATTTGCAAGTGATTGTTACAATTGTATGATGTCCCTTAGCAAATTATATCGAAGAGAGATTTTGAAACTTTGGTTTTTCATCTTCTGGTATTCAACATTGGGGGAAACGTTTTGCTTTTTATAGTAAATAAATCCTAATAGTGTATTTTTAATTTTTTTTGCTCACTTTAGGGGTACTAGTAATTTGCTCACATCAAGGGTTTTTCAAGATTAGGTAACCAACTCCAATTTGTACATGCTGGATTTCCTAATGTAGAGAAGGTCTAGCATCCCACTGGTCTAAAGTCGTTCTGTTTTACTGGCCCATAGTAGTCTATTTTTGTGTAATGTATTGAAGCTATTTTTTTCTCTTGAATGTAGGGAGACGGCTCTGCTTATTGATCCCAAGAACTCTTGCTCTTCCTCCCGACAGTGGGTGGCACTAGTTGTTGGTCATGAACTGGCACACCAGTGGTTCGGTAATCTAGTCACCATGGTAAGCATGTCTTTTTGTTTGTTTTTTTTTTTGTTTTCCAAAAGAAAACATGGTGGCTATAGATAGACTATTTCACATTTAATAATTTATTTGCAATTGCCATTATGGGTCGATTTTACATAAAATGTAAAGCTTGCGTGCAAATAAATCCAACATCAAAGATCTAGCAGAGATCCCATATAAGTGCCCAGAGAAAACAGCAGAGGGAGAAATCCTTCACCAACCACCCCAAACACACTGTCCCTTGACGGAAAGTTTTGACCCCCCCCCCCCAAGAGAGAGATCAAAAAGCGCTGTATGTTTCCTGGAACCACCCAATAGACTGAATACACTTCATAGGGCTTCTTCCTTCAGAATGGACCTCCAAGACGGATACATCTAAAACCGAAATTACCTTTATATAGAGGATACTGGGTAATGTGAGGTGTCCTCCAGTAGCGAGAGAGCCGATATTTTGACCCCCTCCCTAGCGATCCATCTGCCAAAAGCAACAGGGAGCAGATCAGCATTACGTACGGTCCTCAGCCTAACTCTGGTCGGCTCCTGCCTAACATCTGTATTGTAGTTGATTTTTCTATTTTTATGTAACAGTGTCACAATTACTTGAACAACTTAAATGGCTTTAATACAGCCATCACTATCCAGGTCTCAAAACCGCGAGGCTTCTTCATCTCCACCATCTCTACTTGAGTCGAATCTCCATATGACTGGCCTGAAAGAGGCAGACATAGAAGGGAATGAAGAGGACTTGGCGTTGATGCTAGAGGATGCTACGAACAATTTCTCACCATCAAGCTTATGCTTGCAAATGTTGATTAGCTCACTTCTGCTTGTACACAAAAGTCTTGGCATTGTCGCACATGAATCTCCTCCATCTCCGCATGCCCCTTTGGGTACAAATAGGAAAAAAAATGCCCCCTTCCTAAACAGAATGGGCAAATCATGATTGGGTCAACCCAGAATATTTTTACCCCACCAAAAATAATTTAAATTTTATCCAGTGGGAGAGAAAGTTCATTAAGAGATGGTCTGTTCTGGTGATAGACTTTGCTAACTCAGTCTTAAACATTTCAATGTTCAAATTGAGAATGTTCCTTTTTTCAAAGATTCTGCTTATAGAAAGTTTGAGATGCTCTTAAAGGCTCTTTACTCCTGCAGGCCCAGCCCTACAACCATTCATCTCTACGATGATGGCCTGGCAAAGTCTTCAGCTAACGTGACTAGGACAATGAACATCCAACATGATCCTGTCTTCCAGGACTGTACTTTGAATGAGCAACTACAGCCGTTGGCTTCTGCATTGCTTTTATTGTATTGATGTACTAGAACAGGTTATGACACATCTCCATAATGGCTTCAATTTCCATTCCCATGTGCAGAGGCTTATGGTTCAGTTGAAGCAGCCTGCAAAAGACAGCTCACATGTATGCTTTTTTTGAAAGGGAACATCTGTTTGGTGAGGCATTTGAGTGCTGATTCACACATGTGCGGTGCAGATTGAAGCTCAAGTTTCACAGCTAATTGATCAGGTCAGATTTACATCAGGTTCAGGACAGGTTTGGATCAGGTTCAGGACAGGTTTGGATCAGGTTCAGGTCAGGATTTTATCCGGTTCCCAACTGATGACATGTGCAGATTAGAAACGGTTCCCATAGAAGTCAATGGCCTGTAATCCACACCTGAGCCAGACCGCACTGCTCAGAAATCAGACATGACTTTTTTTCAATCCACACTGCCTGTGCAGCATATATATGTGAACAAGCACCATAGGAAGCAATGTTATTTCACATGTCATGCAGATTGGTTGCGGTTCAAATCGCATCCATCCGCATATATGTAAATCAGCACTGACAAATTCAAGATTTCACAGAGGAGGAAAGGTGCTTTTTCCAAAGAGGAAAATTTCAAAGGCTTCCTCCTCTGAAGCCTATACCTCCTCTAAACACAGAGCACTTCAACATTCTACCCAGGCTTCTACTTCCAAGCTCAAGTTCAGCCCTTCGTTTTGGTGTAACACTTGGCATACAAAGCCAAGTTTTCCTCAAAGCCCTTTTCCCAATGAAGGGGTTCTATCACTTCTAGGAGTGGAGGAACGTCTGTTACAGTTTGCCAATCTCTGGGTCACAGACGTGTCAAATCTGTGGGTTCAAATGATGGTTTCAGAAGGGTACAAAATAAAGTTCAGAAGTCTACTCCCTCACTGCTTTCTTCTTTCAAATCACCATCTAAAGTCCGCCCAGGTACAGTCATATTTGTAAAATGCCCAGAACCATCTCTTGTCTCAGGGAGTAGTTGTTCCAGTACCTCTAGAGGACCGGTTCAAAGGCTTCTACTCAATCTTCACAGTATTGCAACCCATGCTCCTGTCCAGCCAGGCCAGGTACCCTCTAGCCTGTTGGATTTCCAACCCAACCCTTGCAATAGGAAAGTCCTTCCTGCCATATCACTGCAAAGTGAAAACGACAGATGCCAATCTTTAAAGCGGCGTTCCACTCAAAAGTGGAAGTTCCCGCTGGTTTGCCTCTTCCCTCCCTCCACTGTCATATTTGGCACTTTTTGGGGGTGAGGGGGGAGCAGATACCTGGTTTTGACATGTACCCTCTCCCACTTCTTGCTCAGTTCGCCATGGTGAAGTGAGCCGGAAGTTCGGCCCCCCTCCTTCCTCCCACAGTCTTCTGGGACTAGTGAAGCGACTGCTGGACCAATCAGGATGCGCAGCACGACTAGCATATGCGCAGTGGGCACCTGGCTGTGAAGACGCAAGCTGTCAAAGCTGAGTGCCCACAGTTGAGATGCCGGCGCTGGGGAGAGAAGTGGGAGGGAAGGGACAGCAGGGGTGAGGACATCACTGGACCCCAAGACAGGTGAGTGTTAAAAGTCAGCAGTTTTTGTAGTTGTTGACTTTTAATAAACACAAAAATTACTGTAACTCTGCTTTAAGGTTGGTTTAGGAGTGTTCCAATCCCTCATGGTTCAAGGAACATAGTCACCAGGCTCCCCATTAACATCTTGGAGCTCAAACGTTAAAAATTACTCTTCACCATCGGAACCCCCTTGTTCAGGGACACCCGGGCAGGGTTCAGTCAGACAATGCCATGTCTGTGGCCTACTTCAATCACCAAAGGGGTACCAGGAGTCATGCAATCTTGAAGGAAGCAGCCGGATCATCTCATGGACGAAAAGACATTGTCCAGCAGTCTCTACTGTCCACATCCCAGGGGTGGACAGTTGGAAGGCAGGATTATCCTAGCTGTTATCACCGGGACCAAGGGGATTGGGTCCTTTACGCCAACATCTTCAGCATGATATGTTAGAGATGTGGGGTACTCTGGGCATGGTGCAGTGATTTTGCATAGAGCAGCCCATATCCTCTTCTTTTCAGGTCCCTACTGGCACTCCTGGCTCCTCCTTCTCAAGCAGTGCCACCAGGAATGCCGCTCGCTTGATCCTCTCATAAAAAAAGGTACCACTGATCATTTAGACTTACAATGTATATCCAAGATCTACAGCTGGTTAATCTGCTGCTTGGAGTATCATGTTTTGATCTTTCTTTCCCACCATTCAGCATTGAGGAAGCATCTCCCTATTGGCGCTTCCACTTACAAATAGGAACATGGAACTGCTGGCTGCCTACAGTGACTTCGGTCACCTCTGGCCATCCAACACTCACCTGCTACTAACTGACTTTTGTTAGTACCTGAGCCTTGCCTCCTACTGGTAGCCTACATGTTGCCTTACTGTCATGAGGTTGTAGCATGTCTGATTCTTGACATGGGGGTGCAGAGAGGAGGACAGTCCCCACTGTTCTTGGAGCCCCCTAGCTCACATTCTACTAATGGTGACAGGGCTGCTTGTAGTGCGCCTACTTATGATACTGATGTCTGCAGCCTGAAATCGGGTTATCCTCTGCTCTTAGAGTCTGTACCATCCTCCTGAGTCCCCTGGATGCAAGATTTTAGGGCCCAAACCACTTTGTTGTTTGCTGACTGATTGCATAGGCCACAAGCTTGCTTCTGCATCCCTCTTTTACAGATTTGTTATCTGATTTGCTCTTGTGCTCTGCCATGGCCTCCTTAGCACTGTTCCTCCAAACGGAGGTATTGGTCATATGGTATACTCTATATTAGGGGTTTGGGGAAGCTGCTGATTGACTTTAGTATTGTATTTCCAGTTGTAGATTTTGTAGGAAGCCTAGTGTACAGTCCACACTTACTGGTTTTTTATTGATGTTTATGTCTAGAAAAGGTGTGCACCGACAACCCAAGTGCTGCCAGGCAGAAGTGCTAACCACTGTGCTGTTAATGTATTTTCAGTTCTGAAGAGAAGGAATTTGCAAAGGACTTGGTGGAGTTGGAGATTTATTTTTAAATCTATATTTTTATGAGCCCTTTCCTTTAAAATCCTCAGTGGCATCTTCACCTTCCTCTGTGATATGCACCTTACATGGACAGTATTGCATGTCATTGAGAAGTTTTTGGGCAGCAGGCAAAGATTCAAGTGATTATTTAACATTTCTTATATTTTAACTTATTTTGGCAGGAATGGTGGACCCATTTATGGCTGAATGAAGGCTTTGCTTCCTGGATTGAATACCTCTGTGTGGACCACTGCTTCCCAGAATATGACATATGGACACAGTTTGTCTCTGCGGATTATACTCGTGCTCAAGAACTGGATGCACTGGATAACAGCCATCCGATAGAGGTATAATTTCTCATTACCTTTTTAATTTTTTTTTTTTTTTTACTGTTCTTGGAAACAGCAGACCACATCTATAGAAGTGTCTGAAAGAGGAACTCCGTGCCCTTTTTGTTTTGTCAAGCCAGAACATTTAAAAAACGGATCAAGATAGTAATCAACTTGTAAAAAGTTGATATCTTCAAAACCTTTATTGGAACACAGTTGTTAATTGGGGTATTAGTTCATCCGTGATAAAAAAAAGTCAGAAGCGGAAAGCTACTTTTGGATTTGTCCCTGTTGTATTTCCTTGGGACCCAGCCATTTCACAGAATGCCACAAGCATAGACTGCTAAAAACCCAGTCTGATGGTGTACTCAGCTAGGGTATAATTGCTGTAAATACTTTATAATACAGAGTTCTTAAATCATTTGTGTAAAACGACCCTTTGGTTACAAAGTGTATTTTTCTATACTCAAAGTGAACCTGAAGGTAAAGAGCTTGCCTAAAAAGCCTGGGGTACCTCATATCAAGTGGGGAAAAACCTTGCGTGAAAACGGCTGTCTGATGTACAGGCACCTGGAATTTTTTGCTCTGCATCAATGAGTTTTGTTTGATTACTTAAGGACTACCCTCCCACAATATACCGCAGATGAATGGCCCATGCAGGCAAAGCAACGTACTGCTACATCATTGCCTGCTTTCGTGTTTACGGTGCAAAGCAGGGATAAGAAACAAAGAGATCTTTTAGTAAAAGCAGCACATAATACACGCATTACACATTGATAGGCACACATTTAACCCCTTTATTGCCCTAGATGATAACCTCTTCCCAGCCAGGGTCATTAGTACAGTGAGAGTCCGTTAGTGTCAGATTGCCCTCCGCACTATTGCAGTCCCATTATAAGTCGGTAATCACCATCATTAGTAGTCTAAAAAAAAAATTCAATAAATATACCAGTGTTTGTAGATACTATAACTTTCACGCAAACCAATCAATGTACCTTTTTTTTTTTTTTTTTTTATTTCTTTACCATAGACAAGTAGCAGAATACATTTTTGTCCAAAATGTATGAATACATGTCTTTAAATTTTTTATTGAATAGGTTTTAAAGTAAAAAATAAGTTTTTTTGTTTTTTATTTGTTTTTTTTTTCTTCAGTTTTTTTTTTCCAGTTTTTTTTGTTTATATCGCAAAAAAATAAAAAAAACCAGCGGTGATCAAATACTACCAAAAGAAAGCTCTACTTGTGTGAAATAGTAGAAATTTTGTCTGCATGGCTGCGCAATTACTAGTTAAAATAGCGCAGTGCTTAATCAGGAAAAATTGGCCTGGTCATGAAAACCATCCAGAGCTCAAGTGGTTAAATCTGCATTCCCCCACTCCAGACCTTCCCAGCTTGGGACCAAATACCAATAAATATTCTACTGTCAATAATACTTTAAAGATTATTTGACTGGACCAGACCTACGGCTTATTTAATTTGTGTACCTGTGGGGATATTCTGCAAAGCGTTTCTTCCTTTTGTAGGTCCTCTGCAGCACTCCAGCTTTTGTAAGAAGATGTAGAACTCTCTATGGTCTTGCAGAAATACCAGAAACCCAACATTTGTTGGGTGTCCAAATCTTGGACTGACCAAAGTCTTGGATCAAAGTGTATCATTAACCTTGGGTGCAAATTAAATGTCATTTACAACTCTTCATGGGCTTGAAAGCACTTTTTCTCGGTTCTTCTTTCCATTTTATGACTGCACAGTACATATGACTCTAAATCCAGTTACAAGACTATTGGACACAAGGTAAAAACTAAAAATGGGCTAGTTCCTTCCAGTGGCTGGCCCCCTCTTCCTGCTCTATCAGTTTAGGGTAGTGTCCTAAGGAGGTAGGATGACTCTGAATCTTTTTCTACATTTTTGTTTCATGCCAAATGTTGATATTCTGGATTGTCTCTGCAGTCAACCAGTAAACCCTGTCATCCTGGATACCAGAAAATTAGACCTTTCACTGTGATAGAATGCACATGACTGCCTTTGCAGTGGTCTACCTGGATAGTGTTTGCATTGCTGAGACTATGGCACCCTGTGTCATGTCCGGTTTGATCCTGCAGATTCACCATATCAGATCTGTCTAGGTTCCATAGTCACTAAACCCAGTTCCCTGGCTGATTCTGAAGACATTAGCAGTTCAGTGGGTGGCTTTGCTCTGCTTTTACTATACCTATCATTGTTCTTACTTTTGGCAACCTCATTTTTATGTGCTGCTATGGCCATGTACAGACTGTTCTTGACCATTTTTAGTGCCTGCTGCTGACATTTTGCTTAGGACGTTTGGCCCTACTGCAGGATCTGTCTTTTCTGAGAAATTCCTGGGTCCTCAATTTTAGGAAATAGGCAGGTGCAGAATCCAGCAATCTCAGGCCTATTATTGCTTATGCTGTCTGCTACATGTGTGGTTATTCTGAGCTGGAGTAGCCCGCAGTGGATAAATGCCTCGGCACCCCTGCAAAGACCTATTTGACAGTAGCCCACTTCAGAGAGATGTAGCATTTTGCGATAGCATTTGTTCTCCTAAACGGCACCACCTGCTGTTTGTCTTATGTGACTTTTGCTAAGGCATGGTTCACTTATGTGATTTTTAGTGGTTTTTGCCTTTTTGCAGAAACTCACTACAGTCCATTTAACATGGTTTCCTATGGGACACGTTCATATCTATGTGTTTTCAACAGCTGCATTTTTGGAAAGGGTTAGGGACTTTTTTTTTTCCTGCAGCAGATTTCAACACACATAGGTGTAAACCAGCCCTAATAATGGCAAGATGTCTGAAAGTGGACGGATCACCTTGCTTTAACTGGCAACTCCCCTAAGCGGACTGAGTTTTGCTTGCACTATTTGTGACATTTAACTGGAACTAAAACCTCTCTTCTCTTTTCCAGCCAAGGAACCTGACATCTTTGCTTCTGTAAGATCTGCAGTTGCCAGGGTGCTACTTATGAGATCAGTTAGGACACAAGCCATTTGATGGCTTGACAATTCAGTTGAGAGCACACACAACTGCAACAGTATTATTTACCGGCATGTCTTGACTATAACTGCTTTGGGAAACCGTTAAATCAAAGGGTTTAATTAAGCTTTACCTTTGATAGTGTCAGGGGAACTCATTCACTCTACAGATCCTCTTCAAAGCTCCCTCCACTTTGACCAAATCTGAACCCTCCTTGGAGTCTTTCGATGTGTCTGCAGCTAGTTGAGACATTTCCCTCTGTATTGAAGGGTTTCCCTCTTTCTACTTACTTCTGTCTCCCAGTCCAGACAGCAAGGTCACAGAAAGCACTTAAAGCGGAGTTCCAGCTGAAAAAAAAAAAAAAGTCAGCAGTTACAAAAACTGTAGCTGCTGACTTTTAAAATACAGCCACTTACCTGTCCCTCGGTCCAGCGGTGTCCTCACCAACGCTGATTTCACCGGCTGTCTTCTCTCCCTGGCGCCGGCATCTTTATTGTGGGCACCCGGCTGTGACAGCTTGCGGCTTCACAGCCGGGTGGCCACTGTGCACGCGCGAGAAGTGATGCGCTTTGTGAATGGCCCTGTAGTCTTCTGGGACCTGTCACGTATCCCAGAAGACTATGGGGAGGGAGGACAACTTCCGCTTACGATAGCCTAGGCAATCGCAATGGAAGTGGGAGCGGGTACCTGTCAGATTCGGGTACCTGCTCCCCAAAGGTGCCAATCCTTAATGGGGAGTAGGGGGACAAAGGCTTAAAGTGGAACTCCGCTTTAATATTCCCCCCACCTTCACTTTTCTTTTGTTCCACAATTTTGTCAGGGGCATGGAGTGAGTAATGTTACCTGCATTCTTAAGTTCAAACTATTTGTCGTGGAAATTCAGACACTTAACTTGTCCTGGCAAACCTTATGCGCCTGTTTGTTACTGTCATAGTGAAAAGGCAATCGCAATCTAAGTAACAAATAATCTTGCATTAGATACAATAACACCTCAGTTTGGACACCGTACCATAATCACAAGCATGAAGGCCTCATTTACATGGCGTGTATTATACTCTGTCCATGCAGGGCCATGTTTACCCACATAGGGATACACAGGTATTTGTGCACCCCTATGCAGGCAGTCCTATTGATATCAGTTGGGACACAGCGGCTGCACAGACATAACCGCTGCTCAGTGTAGGTGGATTTCTTCTGAACTAGAGGAAGACAGAAGCACAAAGAGCATATAGCTGGTGCAATATGTTGATGGTTTAAAAACAGATTTGTTTGATTGTACATTTAGTTGCCCGGTCATACCGGTGCGGTTTGCAAATTGAAATCGCACCTGATGAATGTGAATGCCTGTGTCTTAACGTGCAATTTGCATGATTTCTAAAGTAGTCCTTGCACTGCATTTTCTGCAGTTTACTGCGATTTTCACATACATAGAATTTAATGCAAATAGCAAGAAATCATTGAAAATCTTCACAAGTCGCAATAAAGTCTTCAGAAATCGCACACAAGACGAGCGATTTTCAATCGCAGCGGTGTGACTGGTGACTTAAGCCATACTTGCAGGAGCAGTACTACTTTGACAGTTGCAGGATTGGACAAATAGTATTTCTTAATATTTCGTTTCTAATATACCGTATTTTTCACCGTATAAGACGCACTTTTTCTTCCCCAAAACTGGGGGGGAAATGTCAGTGCGTCTTATGGAGCGAATATGGAACGGCCGGTCCGGTATTTCCACCGCGGCTGTGTCAGAATACCGGGCCGGCCGCTCAGCTCTGCAGCGGGACCTTACCTGTTCCTCTATCCAGCGGCGTGCGGTCTTCCCGGCTTCTGTAGTGTGGGCATGACAGCCGGGTGCCAAGTGCGCATGCGCAAGAAGCGGTGCTTTTTGTGAATGGTAAGGCGGTACCTGGGACACATGACAGATCCCAGAAGCCGCTGGACCAATCACAAAGCGCAAGTGCTTCTCGCTCATGCGCACTGGGCACCCGGCTGTCATGCCGAGCTCCATTACAGAAGCCGGGAAGACAGCGCGCGGCTGGATGGAGGAACAGGTAAGATCAAACAAAAGCTCTGCGGAAGTAAGAGCGGGTACCTGTCAAATTCAGGTACCCGCTCCCCACCTCCCCAAAGGTCAACAATCATCTGTACTATCCGCAGTCTCTGGTCATCCCTGTGCTGTCCGTAGTCTCTGGTCATCCCTGTGCTGTCCGCAGTCTCTGGTCATCCCTGTGCTGTCCGCAGTCTCTGGTCATCCCTGTGCTGTCCGCAGTCTCTGGTCATCCCTGTGCTGTCCGCAGTCTCTGGTCATCCCTGTGCTGTCCGCAGTCTCTGGTCATCCCTGTGCTGTCCGCAGTCTCTGGTCATCTCCTGTACTGTGTCTGCAGTCCATTAGTTCAGAATTTTTTTTTTCCTGTTTTCTGCCTCTAAAACTTAGGTGCGTCTTATGGTCAGGTGTGTCTTATACGGCGAAAAATACGGTACTGTATTTGTGTATCCCTCTGTAAATACAAAACTTAAATTTTTTTGGGGAGAGAACATTAAGGGTCCATTCATACCACATACGGTGGGACTGCGTTGGGTGGCTTTTCCAGCACAATCCAGCCACCTGACAAGGCAAAATGCCTTATCTCCCTTCTGCCTGGTTCACACAGCTGTGTTGCAGTTCTGTGTGGGCGGTGTGTTGTGAAAAAAGTACTGAAGCTGACAATTGAACTTGCGTCATTGCGCTGATCTCGGCCAGATCGCACTGCAAAGCAGCAGCTGGCGTGAACATACCTTAAGCCTTTTTGCATTACCAACCATTTCTCTTTTCCCAAAGATATATTACTCAAATTATAGATACCCTCCCCTGAAAGTCTTTTTTTCTTTCGAAATTTCCTCCCATCCCCACCCCCCATTCTTTTTCTGAGGGTTCATATTTGGTTGTCTGTCATGAAATCAGTGGGTAATTGGTGCAATCTTTCCCTAAAGGAAACTTGATCACAAACATGAGAAAGTGGGGCAAATCTAGTATTTATCTGAATCATATACTGTTGCTCCTGGAATCCCCTCTGTATCGTTGGTCATGAGAGTGCTGATCCATACTGGATGGATGTTTGTGAACACTGGCTTCCTTTTGGGGTAACTGTTTTAACCGCTTCAACTCCAGAAGAATTTACACCCTTCATGACCAGGCCATTTTTTTGCTAATCGTCACTTTGCTACTTTAACTGGCAATTGTGCAGTCATGCAACACTGTATCCACATGAAATTTATATAATTTTTTTTTCTACACAAGTAGAGCTTTCTTTTTGCGGTATTTGATAGTGGTGCACCAAAATGAAAATTTTGGACTGAAATTTCAGAATGCAATTGAACAAAAACCAGAACCAAAATGGACAGTTTTTTTTTTTTTTCTTACATTGAAAGCAACACACAACTTGGACAGAAAACAAAATGAAATGTATATAAAATTCAAAAACTTAAATAGGGGCTTTTTTGCCTTGAAGTCAATTATCATTATCTGCACCTTTTTTTTTTTTTTTTTTTCCTGAATGCCCGTAACCCTATTTTCGGCCGATAACGTGCATCACTGGTGTTTGATCACCATTGGGTTTTTTTATATAAACAAAGACCGAAAATTTAGAAAAAAAGACGTTTTTTTTACTTTCTGCTATAAAATATATCCAATTAAAAAAAATTTTATTTTTTCACAAATTAAGGCCAAAATGTATTCTGCTACATGTCTTTGGTTAAAAAAAAAAAAAAATCCCAATAAGTGTATATTGATTGGTTCATGCGAAAGTTATAGCGTTTACAAATTACAGTGCTCAGCATAAATGAGTACACCCCTTTTGAAAAGTAATATTTAATCAATAACTCAATGAACACAAGAACAATTTCCAAAATTTTGACAGTGTAGTTTTATAGAACATTTGTTTGGCTCCTTACATGAAAGTAAGGTTAATAATATAACTTAGACTACACAATCTTCAATTTTACTCAAATTCATTGATGCAAAAATTAATACACCCCACAACAAAAATTACTATATCTAGTATTTTGTATGACCTCCATGATTTGTAAGGACAGCACCAAGTCTTCTAGGCATGGAATGAACAAGTTGGCGACATATAGCAACATCTATCTTTTTCCATTCTTCAAGAACGACCTCTTAGAACCTGGATGCTGAATGTAGAGTGATGCTCAACTTGTCTCTTCAGAATTCCCCATAGGTGTTCAATTGGGTTCAGATTAGGCGATCAGGAGACATACTTGGTCACTGAATCACTTTCACCTTGTTCTTCTTATATGTGTGTTTTGGATCATTGTCATGTTGGAAAATGGCAGGACGACCAAGGGCACGGAGTGATGGTAGCATCTTTTCTTTCAATATAGAGCAGTACATCTGTGAATTCATGATACCATCAGTGAAATGCATCTCCCCAACAGCAGCAGCACTCTTGCAGCCCCACAGAATGACACTGCCCCACCATGTTTCACTGTAGGCAACTTGCATTATTCTTTGTATGCCTCACCTTTGTGACATCATACAGTTTGAAAGCCATCAGTTCCAAAAACCTTTATCTTGGTCTCATCACTCCAGAGTACAGAGTCCCAGTAGTTGTCTTCTTTTTCAGCATGGGCTCTGGCAAATTCTAGACGGGCTTTTTTATGCATGGGCTTAAGGAGAGGCTTCCTTCATGAACGACACCCATGCATGCCATTCCTCTGCAGTGTACGCCGTATTGTGTCACAGGAAACAATCACCCCAGTTTGTCTTTCTACTTCTTTAGCTAACTGCAGTGAACTTGCATGGCAATTTTCTTCAACCTTTCTCATCAGAAGACGCTCCTGTTGAGATGTTAACTTCCGTGGACAACCTGGACGTCTCTGTAAGATGGTTGCAGTTCCTTCTTTACATTTTTTATCACTTTTCCTACAGTATTCTGACTGATAAGTAAAGCTTTGCTGATCCTCTTGTAGCCTTCACCTTTCTTGTGTAAAGAAATTATTTTCTTTCTCAGGTCTTGTGACATTTCTTTTCCATGTGGTGCCATTGCTGACAGCATAAAATGGGGTTTACTAATACAGTGATCATTGCTAATACTATACACTGTCACTGTACTAATGATGCTGGCTGGGAAGGGGTTAACAACTAGGGGCAACCAAAGGGTTAACTGTGTGCCTACCAATGTTTTCTATGTGTACTGTGTGCCCTTTTTAGTAAACAAGGTGTCTGTTTTTGCTCCTTGCTTTGCAGGGAGAAAAGAAAGCACACTGCTCCTGTCATTCGCTGAGCCGATCAGCGGGTTTTGGCCATAAATCATTGGTTGGGACCCGGTGATCGGTTTGTGCTGTAGAGAATGACAGCACAGTTGTACATTGGGTATAGAAAAAAAAAACACCCTCCCAAAATCACATTTTGTTGCTTTGCAGCCTGAAATGAAGACACACAGTTTTTGTTTTATCCAGCTTTATTTACTTGGTGCAGCTTATAACATCCAAGTGAAATGTATAACACCCACATGTCAAATTTTTTTTTTAAATTCAAAAACAGAATAGCTGTTTTGGAAAAAGGATCACCCCCTCCTAAAAAATGACTTGTAAACTCAATCAGGTCTAACTAATCACCTTCTCAATGGCACACAAAGCCATTTGACTTTCTACTGTGATCAGCTCTGGTCATTTTGATTAGCTAAGCATGAAAAATGCTTGCCTGGAGCATTTCAGTCCCTGGCAACTGAAGCAAACAATGAATATGGACGGCAAGGCACTGTCAAAAGATCTCTGGGAAAAAGTTGTGGACAGGCACAAGTCAGGAGATGGATAGAAAAACATTGCAAGAGGTTTATCAATACCTAAAAGCACAGTGAAGCCTATTATTAAGAAGTGGAAGGTATTTGGTTCAACACGGACCCTTCCTGGATCAGAATGTTGCTCCAAACTGGATGAAAGAGCCTGGAGGAAACTGGTCAGAGAGGCTACCAAGAGGCCTACAGCAACTCTGAAGCAGTTACAGGAATTTACGACACAGTGTGGTCATTGTGTGCATGTGACAACAATATCACAATATCTCCACAAATGAGGCTTGTATGGGAGGGTTGCAAGAAAAAAGCCGCTCCTCAAAAAAGGCCACATGCAGTCACCGCTGAGTTTTGCCACAACGCACCTTGAACATTCTGAGGCCACATAGAAAAGGTGTTATGATCAGATGAGACTAAAATTGAGTTATTTGGCCTCAACACTAAATATGTCCTGCAGAAATCCAAAACAGCTCATCATCCAAATAACACCATTCCTACAGTAAAGCATGGAGATGAGAATATCCTGTTATAGGGGTTTTCTCTGCAGCAGGGACTGGAGCACTTGTCAGGATTAAAAGAAAACTGGAGGGGCAAAATAATACCGTAACATTCTTCAGGAAAATCTGCTGCCCTCTGCCAGAAAGTCAATGGGAGGAAGGTTTACCTTGCAACATGACAGTGACCTATAGAAGGCTTGATGTCTCAGCTTTCCTGGTCCAGATTCTACTGAGGAATTATTCAAGGGCTTCTGTTCAAACCTGTTTACAGTCCACAATAAGGGTGATATACATTCAGTCTTTGCACATAAAAGGTTACAGAGGGGGCTCCGTATGGAGTAGTTTTATTCTGTGGTTACCTCTCTACAGCAGGGAGTCTTTTTTGGTTTTCAAGGACATCTGCATTTCTTGTATTTCAAGTCCAGTTTTTCCATTGACATCAGCACTTTTTCCATTGACATCAGCACTTTGTCCTAGGAGAGCATCATTACTAATTTATGAATAACCCTTCAGTACTGATTTCAGGGACATATGGCTTGCCAATGGTGGCTTGAGGCTATGTTGCACACAGGCTGTGCAGAATCCCACCCCGGACCCGTTTACCTCACATTAAGCTCAAATAACGAATGCCCAGGGAACAACCCCCCCCCCAGGACCTGTTTGTGATCGGATGGAGGCCTATTGCATACATTTTTCAGCTATCTCACAGAAGAATCTGTGGCCCAGCAGCCTCCTGAATGGCTGGCCTTGAATGCAAGTGTTTCTAAGTGCACTGCCTTAGACACGACCCCACCTGAAATCCAACTTATTGACCCCTATCCATGCATCCGCTCTGCTGTGTGCTGCTAGCTGATTCCAGGAAGAACAAGAGATCCAACTGTCCTCTTCAGTTGCTTCTCCCTCACACTCCAACATGGAGGCCTGTCTGGGTTCGCTAGATGTAAAGAGCTGGGTGTGATCCTGAACATGCTTTCCTCCAGACAGGATCTAGATGACAATAATGGAAAAACTCAAAGCCACACTTTACAGGAAAATAAAAGACCTCCATTATAACCTTAATCAGACTACTGCTAGAGTGGAAAATATTGGATATACAACTGGCAAACAACCGTCATAAATATTCATAATAAAACGTGCTCCAGTGCAATTTGATAATGTGTGTCATGTTCATTGTGTGCCAGATTTACCGAGAAAGTGCAATAGTGGCCAATATGTGCAAAATCCACTATTCAAGTGCTGATCAAGGATTAAGTAACCCCACTCCAGCTCCTGAGGACCAATTTATTTCTTTCCCCGGAGCACCAAGATGTGATTAACTCCCCTTAAATTATTGACTTCTATTAAAATGGTTAAACTAGACTATGTTAACCGCCTTCAAATACAGCTGAATTTCACAGGAATGACTTGTAAACGCTATTCTTCTTGCATGTGTAATTCAGTTCAGTGCATCATAGGAGGAGGGAACTTAAAAGGTGATGCTGATTGGGCAAACTGATATTAAAAATTAATAAAATCCAGATTAAAAAGTTTACACCCTATATTGATATCACCCAGCACTGAGGAAAAAAAATGCCTAAACTCCTTCTCCAATTTTTTTTTTCTTGATTGGTACTATATCCCAGTAAATAAAACCATAGACTGAACCATACAGGATATGAGTGTGAAATATATTGTGTGTGTATACACCCATATATATTTGGACACAGGTACAATTTTCATACTTTTTTGGCTCTATATGCCACCAGAATAAATTAAAACAAAACAATCCAAATGAATTTGAATTGCAGACTTTCAGCTTTAATTCAAGAGGTTGAACATAAATATGAAGTACAAATTTGAGGAACTGCAACCATTTTTATACACAGTCCCTCCATTTTTAGTGGCTCAAATGAAATCCGACAAATGAATATAATAATCATAAATAAAATGTTCATTTTTAATATTTTGTTGAGAATCCTTTACTGGCAATGACTGCCTGAAGTCTGGAACCCATGGACATTACCAAAGACTGGGTTTCCTCCTTTCTGATTCTTTGCCAGGCTCTAACTGCAACTGTCTTCAGTTTGTGGGTCTTTCAGCCTTTTAGTTTTGCCATCAGCAAGTGCAATGCATGCTCAATTGTGTTGAGATCAGGTGATTGACTCGGCCATTGCAGAATATTCCACTTCTTTTCCTTCAAAAGCTCCTTGGTTGCTTTTGCAGTGTGTTTTGGATCATTGTCAATCTGTACTGTGAAGCGCTGTCCAATCAACTTTGCTGCATTTGGCTGAATCTGGGCTGACAGTATATCTCTAAACACTGCAGAATTCATCCGGCTGCTTCTCTCACATCATCAATAAACACCAATGACCCAGTGCCACTGGAAGCCATGCATGCCCATGCCATCACACTGCCTCCACCATGTTTTACAGATGACGTTGTGTGCTTTGGATCATGAGCTGTTCCAAGCCTTCTCCACAATTTTGTTTTCCCATCATTCTGGTACACATTAATCTTAGTTTCATCCGTCCAAAGAATGCTTTTCCAGAACTGGTCTGGCTTTATTAGATGTTTTTGGCAAAGTCTAATCTAGCTTTTCTATTCTTCAGGCTTATGAATGGTTTGCACCTTGTGGTGAACCCTCTGTATTTGCTCTCGTGAAGTCTTCTCTTGATTGTAGACTTTGACCCAGTGCCACTGGAAGCCATGCATGCCCATGTCATCACACTGCCTCCACCATGTTTTACAGATGACGACGTGTGCTTTGGATCATGAGCTGTTCAAAACCTTCTCAACACTTTTTTCTTCCCATCATTCTGGTACAGATTAATCATTGTTTCATCTGTCCAAAGAATGCTTTTCCAGAACTGGTCTGGCTTTTTTAGATGTTTTTTGGCAAAATCTAAAAATGGAACATAAATATCAAATACAAATTGTAGGAACTGCAACCATTTTTATAGTACCTCCATTTTCAGGGGCTCAAATGTAATTGGACAAATGAATATAATGATAAATAAAATGTTCATTTTTAATATTTTGTTGAGAATCCTTTACTGGCAATGACTGCCTGAAGTCTGGAACCCATGGACATTACCAAAGACTGGGTTTCCTCCTTTCTGATGCTTTGCCAGGCTCTAACTGCAGCTGTCTTCAGTTGTTCTTTGTGGGTCTTTCTGCCTTTAGTTTTGCCTTCAGCAAGTGAAATGCATGCTCAATTGGGTTGAGATCAGGTAATTGACTCGGCCATTGCAGAATATTCCACTTCTTTTCCTTCAAAAGCTCCTTGGTTGCTTTTGCAGTGTGTTTTGGATCATTGTCCATCTGTACTGTGAAGCGCCATCCAATCAACTTTTCTGCAATTGGCTGAATCTGGACTGACAGTATCTCTCTAAACACTGAATTCATCTGGCTGCTTCTCTCACATCATCAATAAACACCAATGACCCAGTGCCAATGGAAGCCATGCTTGCCCATGCCATCACACTGCCTCCACCATGTTTTACAAATGACATTGTGTGCTTTGGATCATGAGCTGTTACAAGCCTTTTTTCTTCCCGTCATTCTGGTACAGCTTAATCTTAGTTTCATCTGTCCAAAGAATGCTTTTCCAGAACTGGTCTGGCTTTTTTAGATGTTTTTTGAAAAGTCTAATCTGGCTTTTCTATTCTTCAGGCTTATGAATGGTTTGCACCTTGTGGTGAACCCTCTGTATTTGCTCTCGTGAAGTCTTCTCTTGATTGTAGACTTTGACAATGATATGCCCACCTCCTGGAGAGTGTCCTTCACTTGTCTGGATGTTGTGAATGGGTTTTTCTTTACCATAGAGAGGATCCTGCGATCATCCACAACTGTTGTCTCCTGTGGACGTCCATGCCTTTTTTATGTTGCTGAGCTCACCAGTGCGTTCTTCTTTCCTCAGAATGTACCAAACTATTGATTTGGCCACTCCTAATGTTGCTGCTATCTCTCTGATGGATTTGTTTTTGAAGCCTTACAATGGCCTGTTTCACTTGCATGGACAGCTCCTTTGAACGCATGATGTAGGTTCACAGCAATAGATGCCAAAGGCAAATACCACACTTAGAATCAACTCCAGACCTTTTACCTGCTTAATTGATGAAGGGATAATGGAGTAGCCCACGTCTGTCCATGAAACCACTTTTGATTGATTCAGTTGCCCAATTACTTTTGGTCCCTTGAAAAAGGGTACAGTGGCTACTCTTGAGAGCTGTAATTTATATGTTTTTGTGTGTGTGTGTGTATGTATATATATATATATATAACATATTTCCATATTCTTTACTTTCTGTGTCTAGGTCTGTGTTGGACACCCCTCTGAAGTGGATGAAATATTTGATGCCATATCATATAGCAAAGGTGCATCAGTGATCCGTATGCTCCATGACTACATTGGAGATGAGGTAAATTTCTGGAGATTGTTGTGGTGTTGGTTGCCATTGCTGACCTTCTGAAAATGCTACTTGCCTGCCTGTCATGCTAAGACTCTAAAGCTGCAACCACTGAGTACAATTTTCTGACATTCTCCTTCGACAGAAGACGATCAAATGAACGGCCACACACTGAGGAGGGGCAACTTCCGCTCCGATCGCCTAGGCAGTCAGAGCAGAAGTGGGAGCGGGTACCTGTCAAAATCAGGTACCCTCTCCATTTTCTTAGGTCAGCAGCAATTGTAGCCCAGGTATTTCTGTTATGAGAGGTGTGCTTCAATAACCAATGCAGTCAGCTTCTTGTCATTACCAGCATTGCATATATTTAATGTTATACAAGTAGCAAAAAATGTAGTAACTTTTACTTGATCTGTGCAGGATTTCCGTAGGGGCATGAACCAATACCTCACTAAATTCCAGGAAAAAAATGCTGCCACAGGTACTTCTAATTGCTGTATTGTCTTTAAACCCTGTTTGTGATGGTTGTGATGCCACCACCCAAACCTACCTTCCCTTTTCCCTTCCTCTCAGCTCCCTCTGGCACAGCTGTAAACTGAGTACTCTTTTCTGCAGAGGATCTATGGGAATCTCTAGAGCAGGCCAGTGGGAAGCCAATCGCTGCTGTTATGAGCACCTGGACCAAACAGATGGGTTTCCCCTTAATATACGTGGAGTCGGAACAGGTACTTTAGCTGTCTAGGCCATTCTTCAATAGTTTTTTTTTGGGAGGCGGGGGGGTTTAAATGTCATATCTTTTGTTTGCAAAATGCTATCAGTACGTGGACAATAGTATATTAACACTAATTAAATTCCTGTGAACTTTCTCTTCAGAAGGAAGACTCCAGGACCTTAACGCTGTCTCAGAAGAAATTTTGTGCCAGTGGTCCTCACCATGGTAAGACTTACCAGGCGTGCTATGCTTTTTTGAGGGGCCACCTCTGGGCTTTGAGTGACCCTATTTGTGGTCTGCAGTCATTGAGTGACCAGATCGCAAGTTGCTCACAATATTGTGCTTTTATAGGCACAATACTGTCATTATAGTCTCTCTTATGCTTTTCTGGAGCAGCTCAAAGCTATCCTACCTTTCTTTCTTCCTATTTCTCTTATCTCCTTTATTCTCCCGACGATAGGTTGGCGGGTAAGCCTCCAGCCCTTCTCTCCATATAACATCCTCCTATTGCCCTCGCTCAGGTGAGGAGAGTCCTCAGTGGATGGTACCGATCAGCATCTGCACCAGTGAATCCCCGGCCTCTGCTAAGTTAAGATTACTTATGGACAAGCCAGAGATGACAGTTGTGCTAGAAGGAGTGACCTCAGACCAGTGGGTGAAGGTGAGCCAAAATGCACTGTGTATTGGTCTTTGTGGGAAATTGAGATACCACTGCAGAAAGTAGGACCAACCTAGTATTGTTTGACTTTAATTACATACTACCTGCTGTGAAACCATCTTGAATCTGTTGTGCACAGAACACCCCATAGAAAGTACAATGTAAAGTAATGCTAGAGTTTCTGGTACTTTATCATGCAGTTAGAATGTTTGGGTATTTTTCTGGCACTGTCATTACTCTGTGATCTAGGGCCAGTCTGCTTGTAGGCTAAATCATTCATCCCACTTCTGTGAGCTAAGGGCATTAAGAACCCTCCCCCTGGGCGTACATCATCTAGGCCTCAAACCCTGGTCTCACAGAAGAATGTGGAGAAAATGGAACGTGACTTTGTGACTGGACTGAAAATCCCTGTGAAAAAGGTATGTATGCAGACCTAAAAAATGCTGGGGTTTGGGGTAACTGAAAGGTTGAGGAAGATTTAAGTTGCAACTGTACAAGAAGCAAGAATGTGCAAATGTTAATGTTGCATCAAATATTGCCTTATGGTAAACATTCATGTAGATTGGATTATGCTGCTGCCCTCAGGAGATTGGACTCTGGCAAGCAAAACTGTAAAGTAAGCCCAGTATAACCCCTCCCACTTCCAGTCTGCTTCAGTTTTTTGGCTAGTGTCCTAGGAGAGTGGATGTCTTTTGTCCTCTGATAGAAGAAAAAACTTTTCTGAATTTTTATCAGGATTCTTTTTTTTATCGGAGAAGTTTCTTAAGCTGCTGCAGAGCCAGAGTAGGCTCATTTTCTTTGGTTGATCCTCAGCATTGCTGTGGAAGGGATACCCAGACCTTGCTGAGAATGAGTAGCAGGGCTGGCCTTTAATGTGTCCTTTGCCATTGAACTCTGTTGTCAGTGCTCGACAAGGTACTTTTGTGCAGCTCATGTGGCAGAGTGCTTTACAGGTCCATGGCCATGGTGCACCCATCTAGTGGAACCCTGTCCTTGATGAGCCCTTAGGAGGTATGCCCAGTAGTGGAACAGCATGTTCCCTGGATCCTGCCTCTATTCCTATGTGAAAACTACAGGGCCTTCTGAGGACCTCCATGGCGGTGAGTGGGGCTTTTGCCCTTATTTACAGGAAACCTGCTGATTCTTATTTGTTCTTCTCCTGCTAAAAGGGTTAATTACTGGGCTCTGGCTGCAACACTTTTGGTTGCACAGCTGGCGGCAGGAAAGAGGAACTGCGCCAGTTTTGCATTTTGGCACTTAAGCAACCCTTGTTACACAGGCTCATTGCTTTACTGAAATGATAAAATTTCTCCTGCGCATAATTGTGGTGGACCAGGGTCAATTTGCACAAGCCTCTTTATAATGACATCCAAGGGAGTGTCAAACCTTGCTGCCCTCTAACGACTGAGAAAATCCGATAACTGTAAAAAGACAAGTAACAGAAGGCACACCAGCCTAGTGCATTATCTCAGGGGTACTTTATTATATAAGGATTAAAAACATACTCACAATGAAGAAAATACAGCATGTAAAGCCACCATCTCATGGCACAGTGGATAGTGGGACCCAGGAAGAGGCAACGCCAAGAAGACGCGATCTGGGATGCAGAAATGGCTTACATGTTTCGAGGGTAACTCCTCTTCATCCTTTCTTGTAGCCATTAGTTCAACTAGAAGGGCTTCTGATCTACCAGGATTTCCCAGTAGGGATCCCCATTCTTAAAAAAAGAATTGGTTGTTTTGAGATCAAGGATCTGCTTATTAATGTGGTATCTGCTTTTCAGCTAAATGAGGATAATGTGTTACCTTCTCTGTGCCCAGTATCTGTTCACCTCAGGGACATCTTTCTTCATTGCCTGGAAGTGGTATGGGCCGTTAGGATTTACATTTCTGTGACTGCTTCGTTTAGGCAGATATATTCCGTTTTTATTGCAGAAGGGCCTAAAAAAGCTTTGGCTCCAATATCCACTATTTTTAGGTGGATTTGACTGGTTATTGTTGCAAGATAGTGTCTCCTTGTCTTGTTAAAGCCCACTCCACTAGGACAGTAAGTGTTTCTTAGGCTTTTTGTCATCAGGCCTCTACTGTACACATATTCGCCTAGTCTTACAAGGTCAACATGTCGGTCTCTGCATAGGCTAGATTAGTTGAACGTTTCTGCACCCAGCTATTTAATGCTCTTGGTTCCTGTTTGTTTTTTGACTGGCGTCTAGTGTCCATTTCTCCTTAGGTGGCAGTATAGCCATAGATTGCTTAGTGTTATGCTATATCCCTCTTTGAGCGCTGAGAATAGGAGTGTACAAAAATCATAATTGGTCTGACTCATTTCACTGATTCCTTGTTCTCATCTTATCTAGTTAAATCCAGGAACTGTTGGCTTCTATCGTACCCAGTACAGTCCTTCTATGCTGGAGAGTTTGCTGCCTGGAATTAGAGACCTCTCCCTGCAGCCTGTAGACAGGCTTGGGCTTCAGAACGACCTTTTTTTTATGGTAAGTATAAAGATAGGACAAGTGTTGAAAATACAGGAAAACTATGTAGGTGAAGGAGGTTGTGAAACATACATTCTCACTATCGCTAGTTCTCCAGCCAGTAATGGTCAAGTGCCTAGCAAAGCACTTCCTCCAAGTTTTGAGATAGCTGCTGATGTATGTTTTCTGGGCTGATGTCTGTGGTGAGATATTTATTTCTCAGCACTCACCCCTCCATCTACTTATTTACCCAGGAATTTTTTTTTTTTTTTTTTTAGTATAGTCCAAAGACATTGTTTATGAATGCTAACAGGCCCATTTTCATTCATGTGTATTCTTACAGGCTCGAGCAGGCATTATCAGCACGGTTGAAGTTCTAAAAGTCATGGAGGCCTTTGTGAATGAGCCCAATTATACTGTGTGGAGTGACTTAAGTTGTAATTTAGGGATTCTCTCCACGCTGTTATCTCACACACAGTTTCATGAGGAAATTCAAGGCTTCATCAGAGATGTTTTTTCACCTATTGGGCAGCGTTTGGGCTGGGACCCCAAACCAGGGGAGGGTAAGTGTTAGAGGGTCTACTTTTTCTAATCATACAGCAATTGATCTTCTGAAAGTTGCTTGTTGATGTAGAGTGCAGGATTGCTGTACTGCTAGTCCATATTACAGATTACAAGTCATCCCTTCAAAACTGGCTTCATTGTGCATAAAAGATAACATATTTCTCTCCATCAGCTGCTTTTAGCAGGGGTGGAATGTGCAGATAGGCTCAGGCATGCAAAACACTCTTCTCTTATTTTTACCATTGAGACAGGTGTTGGAATAATTTGCAAACAGTTTCAGAAATTAATTAGTGTTTCTTAAAGAAATTACTAAAGTGATTTAAAGTGGTTGTAAACCCTTACATATACCCAGTGAAGTGACTGGCCTCAGGTGATAGAGATGAAACAAATCTTCCTACATCAGTTACACTTGTTTATCTGCAGTCTTCTCTTCTCCATCTATACGAAGTGCTGAATTTATAAAGCTTGTCTGACAGTTCAGAGCTGAAATTACACTCTGCAGAGCTCAGTGAGGAGAGCTCTGATTGCTGATTTAACTACTTTCCCTCCAGAGGATTTACCCCCTTTCCTGATCAGGCCATTTTTTGCATTACGGCGCTGTTACTTTAACTGACAATTGCGCGGTCATGCACTGCTGCACCCAACTTAAGTTTACGGCCTTTTTTTCCCCACAAATAGAGCTTTCTTTCGGTGGTATTTGATCGCCTGTGCGTTTTTTGTTTTTGTTTTTTGCGCTATAAACAAAAAAAAAAAGACGGGCAATTTTGAGAAAATAAACAATATTTTTGACTTTTTTCTATTAAACATGTCCAGTAAAACAAAAATAAATACATTTTGTCATGAATTTAGGCCAAAATGTATTCTGCTCCATGTCTTTGCTAAAAAAAAAAAATCCCAATACGTGTAAATTAATTGGTTTATGTGAAAGTTATAGCGTTTACAAATGACGGTATATTTACTGGAATTAAAAAAAAAATGTTTATACTAGTAATGGCGGCAATCAGCAGCTTATAGCGGGACTGCGGCGGGCATTCTGACACTGGGGGGGGGGGAACTGACTGCCAGTGACATCCCCAGTGACACTAATACAGTGCTAATAAAAATTGTATACAAATGGTATAATATACTAGAGTTTTTTTTTCCCTAGTAATGGTCGCGATCAGCGACTGCAGCGGGCATTCTGACATGGTGGGGAACTGACTTGGTGTCACTGACATCCCTAGTGACACCAATACAGTGATCAGTGCTAATAAAAAGCACTGATGCTGTACTAATGGCACTGGGCAGGAAGGGGTTAACATGTGGGACGATCAAAGGATTAACTGTGTGCTGTTTCACAGTAAGCTGTGTGTGTGTTTTCAACTGTAAGCAGTGTGCTTTGTATTGCTCTGCTATGCCATACAAAGCAGTGTGCAGGAGCTGACAGAGGAGAGAACTGTATTGTTTACATACAGTTCTCTCCCCCATTGGTAATACTCAGCTAACACCAGGTCCCAGCGAGTAATCACCGACTGGGACCCGGTGATTGACAGCTGAATATATGCGTGATTTTGTACACCCCTGCTGCACTATAGCAGTATTTCTGCTATAGGGTGGTGGGAAGGAGACTTCGCTTACAGAAACAGAGCTGAAGCTGTCAGTCTGCTGGGGGTCCCTCACCTGTCACCATTTTTCTCTTGGTGTCAGGAAAACTAGTCAGAAGTGACTCATGCTGATAGCAGATGAACGAATCAGCAGACAGAAATGACACTTAGTGCTCTTCATTGAGACAAGTACACACTGCAGAGGGATATGCTTTGTTCATATTTCATGTCTGAGGTTTACAACCAATTTGTTAACTAAAATTCCAGAGAATGACTGCCACTCCTGTGTTTTCAGTAAATTCCCTTTTTGCCAACGTTTTTACTCTTTATTTTATACATTGTGATTGCAGCTGGTTGAGGAATGTGATCACTAATATTTTTGTGTGTGATTTGCAGGCTTTAATTGTTTATTTCCTTAGGACATCTGGACGCTTTGCTGCGAGGCCTAGTATTAGGGAAGTTAGGAAAGGCTGGCCATAAACCTACCCTGGAGGAAGCTCGCCGTAGGTTTAAGGACCATGTTGAAGGAAAGAACACATTAAGTGCTGATCTCCGAAGCCCGGTTAGTTCTTCTCCCGTTACCACTTTATTTTTGATTTTTTTTGTCATGTATGAAACAACTAATAATATCAACATTTGTTTTCCTCTTAGGTTTATGTAACTGTTCTGAAGCATGGAGACAGCACAACGTTGGATACGATGTTAAAGGTCAGTTGTCACATAAGACATGTTATTAAAGTAGAACTCAAAAAATGAAGAGTTTAGGGAAAACTTTGGTAATGAGGGGAGTGATTAAAGCCTCAACGCTGTATATCTGCAGTGTAAGATCTGGCATTGATGCTTCTCACTTCAAGGCTCGTCAGATTTGGCGATATCACTGCTTTGGTGCTCACTGTTCTTGACTTGAAGCAAAAGCCTTGCTTCTACCTAGATGGCCACCACCACGCAGACACAGGGCATGGAAATGCAGTAATGGAAAAGCGATCATCTGCACAGTGAACACATACAATGATGTTGACTGTTTTTTTTTGCCCTCCGCTTGCCTTTTTTGGGGAACACTTCCAGAGTTCTGTTGCTCTTTGACCACTTGCGTTCCAGAGGATTAACCCCCCTTCCTGACTAGGCCATTTTTTGCGATACGGTGCTACGTTACTTTGACTATTGCGCGGTCATGCAATGCTGCATCAAAATAAAATTTACATCTTTTTCCCCCACAAATAGAGCTTTCTTTTGGTGGTATTTGATCACCTGTGCGGTTTTTATTTTTTGTGCTATAAACAAAAAAAAACAACCATTTTGAAAAAACACATTTTTTCTTTTTTTTTTTTACTTTTTGCAATTAAATAGATCCAGTAAAGAATTTTAAAAATAAAATTTCGTACAATTTAGGTCAAAATATATTTTACTATGTCTTTGGTTAATAAAAATCCCACTACGTGTAAATGAATTTGTTTACATGAAAGTTATAGCATCTACAAATGGCGGTGTATATATACTGGAATTTTAAAAAAAAATGTTTATACTAGTAATGGCGGCAAGCAGCGACTTATAGCAGGACTGCGGCGGGCATTCTGACACTGGGGGGGAACTGACTAACTGCCAGTGACACCAATACAGTGCTAATAAAAGCACTGACACTGTACTAATGACCCTGGGCAGGTGTGTGTGTTTTACTTGGAAAACATGCTACTGTGTATTTCTGTGTTGTGCAGAGAAATACACAGCAGCATGTTACTGCTGGCAGGAGGGAGACCTGTGTTTACACAAAGGTCTGTCCCCTGTCAGTGTTGTTCGGCGATCGCCGGGTGCTGCTGGAGATTTTTTCACCCGGGACCCTGTGATTGACATCTGTAGCCGCCAACAGTGGCGCAGGTAGGGCGGCGCGCACGCACCCCTTCCCGGAAATGCAAATCATATATACTGTATAAATATGTGAGTTTGCGAAGCCCTGCCGTCCTGTAGAAGTATGTCTGCTATAGGGCGGCGGGCAACTGGTTAAATGCTCAAATGTTTTGGGTTTTTTTTTTTCGAGAGACACAGAACTTTTATATTCTAAATTATTATATAAAATGCTGCCCACAAGATGATTGGACCCTCACGTAAAGCGGAGTTCCACTCATCCTGTCAAAAAATAAGTCAGCAGCTACAAAAACTGTAGCTGCTGACTTTTAAATAACAACCTGTCCCACGGTGTCCCCCGCAGCTCGCTTCACCGGCCTTCCTGTATTCCAGGAGGCCAGCATATTCAGTGTGGGCACCCGGCTGTGACTGCTTGCGGCTTCACAGCTGAGTACCCACTGCGCATGTGCGAATAGCACTGCGCTTTCTGAAGTCTTCTGGGACCTGTCACGTGTCCCAAAAGACTGCAGGGAGGGAGGACACCTTCCGTTTCCGATCACTTAGGACCGGAAGTGGGAGCGGGTGCCTGCCAAATTCGGCTACCCGCTACCCCCCCCCCCCTTAAAGTGCCAATCCTTAATGGGGTGCGGGGGAGCAGTCCTTCAAGCGGAACTTCCCCTTTTGCGTGGAGCTCCGCTTTAAAGTCAAGGTGAAGAGTCAGTGACTCTACTTTCCAGACAGGGACAGTCTTCTGCAGCCATTTCTTGATACTTTAAAAATAGAGAGCTTGTGCCTCTAGAAAGGTGGCTGGCACTGATCGGTCAGAAACTTTTTGATCCATCCCAGAAGCCCTGCAGAAAGAGAGCGCAGATTTCATATTCTTGGACAGCTACACCAGCTTTGTGGGACACCGAGAACACAGCTTACCAATCTTTAGATTTGGTGGCTGCATTAGTTTTTTTTTGTTAGGCTTTTTTACCCTCTGATTCACCCGCTGATCTGGTCAGTAACACATCTCCTGTATTAGAGTGCCACCACTCTGGATGAAGGAGGAACAGAGGCACCTTTTGGGCAGCAGCGTTGTCAGTCTGGGGGGAGGGGAGTGTTAGATGTACTTGCAGATTTAGTGACAAATTGAAAACAAACTCCCAGCTAACACTTTATAAGCACTGTGGACAACAGCTTTATTCCTTTTTGGATAAAGGTTTTTCATAAATGAATAAATGTTGGTCATTGTACACCTCTCCGTGGTAAATGGTTTGTCTCAACCCTCTATTACATCTGCAAGACAGCTTGTTCTGTTGAAAAACTTCTAACAGCCATCACATCTAAGAATTTGTAAGCTGCAATATATTAAATGTTGCTTTTGGGTATAATACTGCTTTGAAGCATAGTTTTACCAGTGCCAAGCTCCAGTCCACGCTAAAGAAATCTCTCCTTTTTAAAGCTATTGTCTAGACCTATGCCTTGAAGCATGTGGATCCTTGCTTTTCTGACGCAGTGCACGCTTTTTTGACTCTTTCCCTGGAGTGTAATACTGGGCCTCAAGGTCAATGTGGTCAGCAGCTGCAACATCTTGCAGATTACTTTTTTTTTAATTGGGTTTCCTGTGTATGTGATTTAACCAATTCACTATATGGTTGGCATTGTTTAACATACCTTCTTACTACAGTTAGTCCTTATCTTTTTTCAGCTCCACAAACAAGCTGACATGCAAGAAGAAAGAAATAGGATTGAGCGGGTTCTAGGAGCCATTTGTTCCACAGAGTTAATCCAGAAGGTGCTAAATTTCTCCCTTTCGGTGAGTTTTCATCATTTTAATATTTTAAGTTTTCATATCTTAAGGAATGCTTGCAGAGCTACAATGCCAAACATTGGTTCTGGCTAAACCAATTTTTGGAATAATTAATTCTTGCCTGTTATACTTGGTCTTAACCTCTCAACGTTGATGTAACACAAATATGCGGTCTCACAGAACGGGGCTTTTTTCTGTGGGGCCGCATATTTGCGTACCTGTCTTTGTACTGGGAGTGCGCCGCACAGCACGCTCCCAGCACAAAGACTGCGGTGTCACTGAGAGCCCCGGGTCCCGTTCTAACGATCGGGACCCGGGACTCCTGATTCTGGGTCACATGATCGCTGTGATAGCCTCTGATTGGCTATCAGAGTGATCAGTCAATGTACAGCCCGGCCCCTTTTTTTGTTTTTCTCTCTATGAATGGAGGAGAGAGATGCATTGTATCTCTCTAACTCCTGGCATAGAGGGGGGAAAAAATGTTTGTAAAAAAAAAAAAGAAGATAAATATTAAAAAATAAAAATAAAGAAAAAATACCTAGAACAAGGTTTGATCTAGTTCAGTGCCAGGGTTTGTGTTTAGGTCAAGGTCAGGATTTAAAAAAAAAAAAAAAATTTGGTGTCAGTGTGTTTTAAGTAGAAAGACAAAAACAAAATGTGCACTATTGTTTCTGGGCTGTACTACGGGTACAAACAACAAATAACATACACATATATGGTATTGCTGCGATCGTCAAGAGCTGGAGAATTTATTGTGGGTTGTTCTTTGGTGGTAGGTTATGGTAGTAACAAACACACAGCTAAATAAAAAAAAGTTTTGGTTTTTTTTTACTATTTTGGGTCAGTTTTCCTTTGATAATAAAAAAAAAAATCAGGCGATATCCATTACCATTTACCACCAAATGAAAGCCCAATTTGTCCTGAAAAAAAGCAAGGTATAATCTACCTGGATGTACAAAGTAGCTGTGATGATATGTACGGTTTTACTAACACATGTCAACTTTGCAAAATTGTGCTTAGGCATTTAGACTTGTTTTACCCTTAGGCGTGAAGGGGTTAAAGTACTTTTTTAAAGGATTCTGTATGACAGTCTAAACAAGTCTCAAATCCAGTCACTACAGTATGTGACGCAAAGACCTCTTAAAGTAAAACATTTCTTTACCTTCCTCTGACAACCAGTTTGTCTTGTCTCATATGCTTCTCTTCTCAGACACTGCAGCTCATGGTGGGAGGGTTTCAGCAACAAAGGCAGTGCTATCAATCCATAAAGCAGTGGACAGGGCTAGGTGTGGCCAGCTCCTAATTGATAGGATACAGTTTGTGAATCAGCAGAGACAATGCTGATAACCTCACACCCTACAACATGTTCTCATCTCTGTAGTGCAAGCAGGCACAACCTACATGAGTGGCATTTTAAGGGACGTGAGTATGTTGCAGAAGAGTTAGTATGATGCCAAGGATGTTGGCTTCAGCAAAGCATATAAAATGAAATATAGGTTTATACAGTGTTTAAAATTTCTTTCTCAACTGGACGGGTCAACAGGCATTTGTAGAACCTTGAGGAAAGAAAAAACAGAGGGCGCACAGGCCTAGTGCATTACCATAAAAAATGTTTAATAAAAAATAAAGTATGTGTTGTACTCACAAACGACAATATAGTCAAGGCACAACATAAAGAACAGCTGGGTCAACACCGCGCTGAATAACAGTCCGCATGGCTCTGAGGAAGAGGCAAGTCCTCGAAACGCGTCAGCCTTTTGGATGTCTATACTCCCTATTGCGGACTGTTACTCAGCGTGGTGTTGACCCAGCTGTTCTTTATGATGTGCCTTGACTATATTGTCGTTTGTCAGTACAACACCTACTTTATTTTTTATTAAACATTTTTTATGGTAATGCACTAGGCCTGTGCGCCCTCTGTTTTTTCTTTCCTCATTCAGTATATTTGGATTCCTCCAGTCCATTTGAGGGCAGCAAGGTGTGCATGTTCCAGGACATTCCTTATGTGGTTGTAGCCTGCATCGAGTCCATCCCCAAGCGCAGGAGCATTTGTGTTTGCTGGTTATTTGTAGAATCTTGAAGGGGTGACTAATAGAAACCTGTAAATGCAGATGCACTTATAATTAGGTCCTGCAGCACTTTTTTTTTTTTTTATGGGAGACCTTAGCTCCTCTTACTTGATTTAGAGAGGAAACAGAAAAGAATAAAGCCTGCTATAGGCGGTTCGAATCTCATCCGGTTCCTGCTGAATGCACCCAAGTTGGCCACTAACAATAATCACAGATGCCTTCATCTGCCATTCCCCCCCCCCATCCTCCCCCCCCCACTGTCCGCCGGGAGAACATAATGGCTCAGCGGGAGGGACTCCACCGCCAACACTGTAACTCATGGTTGCAGGAGAAATTCACACCATCCATGGCTTGTCTAAGAGCTCCTCGCCACCTCAGTGTTTTCTCGTCCTGGTCAGAATATGTGACAAGATTATACACAACCAATTTCTTCCCTTACTTGATTCTGAATAAATTCTGTTTGGGTGTGTCTCTTCTGCAGGTATTCACATATTTTAGCTGCTGAAGGAAAATCTTGTGTTTGTTGCAAGCAGGAAATCGTGGCTTCGCTCTGGGTTCTGAGATATTCCTTAATTTGTCTCTGCATGTGATTTTTGGGGAAGATGGTTGCGTCAATCGAGATGATTCCTTTTGTACATTCTCTGCAGCGGAATGTTCTGATGGCATGAGACAGGGGGACACGATGTCCTTGCATCCCAGCATTCTTGAGTCTCTGGTCAGGTGGATGTCTCCCCAAAGGTTTGAGGGTAGGGAAGTGTATTCCCCCCCCCTTGCATGGAAGGCACCAACATGACAGATTGGAGTTTACCTTTCGGTGCAGGGAATATGATCTCCCTAGGAGAGGTCTCTACCTATCAATTTGTTCCTGCGATCAGGTCACTTTTGAAGCAAATTTAAGGGAAAAGGCCCTATGAAAGAAGGTAATTTTCCTGATCCAAATATCTAAAAAATAATAAAGGCTAAGACACAGACCTGGAAAAATAGACCAGCCATCCAAAGACCCTCAATGGCCATTGGGGTCAAGGGGTACCAGTGAGGACCAGACAATAATTTAGGGTATAATGATTTTGCTGTTAAAGGAATGCCACAAAATTTAATTTGTTTTTTAGCCCTTTAGGGATTAAGGTGTCCATTCTATATATCCATCGTTTCTCATGTTGGAGAAGAATTTTATCAAAGTGCAAGGAGAAGGTTCTCAGCTGGCAGAACACAATAGTGCTGCTAGAGGGATTCCCCCATCAACACTGACTGTCTAAAAAGAAAAAAATTAATTTGGGTAGTGTTGCATGACTGAGTAATTGTCATTCAAAGTATTACAGCGCTGTGTTTAGTATTGAAGTGGTTAAACATGTTCCCAGGCTGCTGTTATCCCAATTCCCCTTGGGGTCAAGGTGAATTATAGGCTGCTACCCTCCTTTGGAGTGTTGCACCTGCAGAAAACACAGCTTGCAGCGCTTTTAATGTGCTTTAGCTTGGAGGCACGGGTTGCGGCACTTGAAGTGTCACAACCATGAAGTATGGGCTGCAAGGTTGTTTCTCCAGTTTGTTGCACCTCTGTGCTGATCTATGGAGCCTCAAGAGGATGCCCTTCGGCGGGGTAGGACTCTTTAATATATTCATGGGACACCTACATCAAGGAAGTCTCCACTGGCAAGAGTACCCCTTTGCCTAGTAAACAGTAGGCAAAACCCCCCAACTAATAGGCCCATGGATTCTGGGACCCATATTTGTTTTTTGTTTTTTTTAAATACCCAGTTCTGTCAAACCTGGAATCCAAATACTACCAAATCTGTCTCTGAGCTCTCCTCACAAAGCGGAGGTCATTCGGTCTTTGCAGACATCTGGACCTAGGGCTTTACAGCTCTTTGGGTCCTAGACATTTCCAGGGGTTACAAACTGGAGTTTCCATCTCTGCAGAGAGGAGAGCACATTTGAGAGCCTGAAGGCAAAGACTAGAGAATGTGTAAACTACCCTGCAGAAGCTGCTTTCTCTGGGGTTGTTTTCCCTATCACAACCAAGGAAAGGGTTTTTAGGGTTCTGTTCAAATTTTTTTACGGTTTCCAAGGGAAAAGGTGGCATGTGTCCAATCTTGGATCTGAAGATTTGAGTGTGGAAATGTCCATGGAATCTGTCAGGTCAATCATTGCCTCCCTTCAGCGGGGGGATCTCCTGGCCTTTGTTGACAAGCATGCTTACTTGCACACATCCCCATCTTCATGAAAAAAAATATTAAAAAAAAGGACGGAAATGCCTAGTGCATTATCAACAGCACTGTACTGAACAATAGAAAAGTACATATTTACAAGAGCAGTGTTGTACATAAACTCAGGAATCAATAGGTCTTCAACACAATGGAATTCATGCGGTCCAAAAGAACATTGTAAAACCAGCTGATGTGTTTTGGGTATATACCCCCTTCTTCACAGCCCTTGTCAGTATGTACTTTATGCTTTATTAAAGTGCTGTTGATTATGCACTAGACCTTTGCATCCTTTTTGTTTTATATTTTTTTTTCCGCGCAGTTGCAAGATTACCCAATCTCAGGACAGCAGCATCGGCTTAATGTACTAGTCTAGTTTGGGCATTGATGGTTACCTCCTGCAACATTTGGTCTGGTCTCTAAAGAATTCCCTAGCACTAGACGTTGATGTGCACAAAGGGACAGCGAGCGCTCAGTGATTTAATAAGATCAGCCGCAAATGCACTAAAAAGAACCCTAGACCTTATATGTAATGCAGCGCTAAAAAAAGAATGATACAGTCCAGAACTAAAAATGCATAATAATTTTAAATGAATAGTGATAATATTAAATCAATAATAAATGTAAGTAATAACAAATATAGGTGAATGAAACACTATGATTAGCGCAATAAAACAAGTGCATTTGTGAAAGTCTTAAAACTAAAAAAAAAGTGTTCATAAGATGGTGAAGGTCTGACAAACACCAGTCAGAATATGGTGCTGCAAACGGGTCCTATTGCACAGGTGGTGTCATATTATTCCATGTGACTTTTATCCGTGCGGGAGATTGATACAAATGCACACTCACCAGATGTGCATATTTAAAGCGCAATGTGTTGAATGGTATATTGACCAAGGATCTGCAAGAAGCCCCCTTTAGATGGACCAGACAGACAGCATGGGAAGAGACTCCCTCCTCTGAATATGAGACTGCTCTGCAACCGTAATCCTACTGGGGTCCTGGGAATCGTTAGCTCACTGTCAGTCAGGGACTGCTGCTGGTGACACGTAGGATGGCTCTCCTCCTGCCGGTCACACCGACACTCACTTAGAAACCTGGGTGACTTCTTCCTGGGTGTCTTTCCCCGCCTGCTGCAGAATCCACCCTCACAGAACTGTAGAGGGCAGGAAGTGCTACAGGTCTGGACAGAAAGTAGGAGTTGCCCAACTTTGTAACCAGTCACCCACTTGTTAACATGAAAAGTTGGGCAGCTCCTGGCCTTCATCCAGATCTGCTGTGCCTCTGCCCTGTTGTATAAGGTAGGGCTGTGAAGAGGGGAGGATTGATCTAAAGGGACTGACAAACGTGATATGAAGGGAGGGCTGTGATGTGAAGGGAGCAGTTTAATGTGGGGGGGGGGGGGGGGCTTTGATGTGAAACGGACCATGATGTATTAGGGATTGGGGGCTAGAGGTTTTGGGATGAGTGGAGAGCCTGTGAATTGGAGAGGATGGAGGGCATTGTCTTAACTACTTTGAGATCAAGTATTTTCGGGGATGTTTTGTTTACAAGTTTAAATTGCTATTTTTTGCAATTACATTTTTTCTGGCGGCTTGACCCAAATATACAGCATCCTGTCTAATATAGGCTATTCGGAGCTCTCATTCATCTTTTTGCATTTATTATAATAGCCATGTATTTCTGTCACGTTGTTGGCAGTTCCTGTGAGGGCACTGATCACTTTTACCTGTTGTATTGTTCTTGCCTATCGTCCAAAAGTTATGAACTGGAAAAACAAATAACACTGATTAAATGGTCTATTACTGCTCACAATGAACAGTACAGAAGGGACTCTATGGAACTGTTTGAAAAAGTTAACAAAAAAAAACGGTCAGACTCGATGGACCGCTCAGTCTTTTTTTGCCATCACTTTTCTATGTTTCTATGACTGTCAGCACGAATGAGTGCTACAGGTGTGATAGTTCTGGGACTCTGTCAGTTTAAACTTGAGCTATTAAATAGTTACTAAGGATTTTTTTATTTATCTATAGGAAGAGGTACGTCCACAAGATACAGTATCTGTAATTGGAGGGGTTGCAGGGGCTAGTAAGCAAGGTAGAAAGGCAGCATGGACTTTTGTGAAGGAAAACTGGGAAGAACTACATAACCGGTACCAAGGTGGCTTTCTTATCTCCCGACTGATAAAAGTAAGATGATCAACTATTACTTTATATATCATTTACAGGTGCTTGTGGTTTGAGTTGACATTCTTATTTTTACTTTTAGCTTTCCGTGGATGGTTTTGCAAGTGAAAAAATGGCTGCAGAAGTTAAGGTAAGGAGGTTAAGGGTTGTTTCTTGCTTCAGTTCAGTTTGACTCTGAATTTGTGACCAAAGTGCTTCACTGTGTTGCATCGCAGGATTCGGTAGTTCAAGGGTGCGGTAGTTTCCCAGTCGAATAATTTAATTTATTTTGTCACTGGTTTATATTTTTTAGCATATTCTGTAGCACATCTAGGGTATTATTATTATACAGTATTTATGAAGCGCCAACAGTTCACTCAGCACTGTACATTACAAAGGGAGACCGAACATGCGACAGTATGAAAACAATACAATGTGATACACGAGGGGTTCGAGGGCCCTGCTCTTTCGAGCTTACAATCTAGGAGGGAGGGGATAGTGGTACAGGAGGAGATAGCTGTGGGGAATGGAGTGGTAGGAAGAGTGGAGGAGGTCGGCAATTAGCAGAGGGTGGGGTAGGCTTCCCTGAAGAGGTGGGTTTTCAGGGTGCACCTAAATGAGAGGAGAGTAGGTGATAGTCTGATGGATTTGGGTAGGGAGTTCCAGAGGATAGGTGATGTCCTGGAGAAATCCTAGAGGCGGGCATGGGAGGAGGAGACCAGGGAACTAGAGAGAAGGAGGTCTTGTGAGGAGCGGAGTGTGCGTGTTGGGCGGTACTTGGCTATTAGGTCGGTGATGTAGTTTGGGGCAGTATGATGGACAGCTTTGTATGTCAGTGTTAGGATTTTGAATTTGATCCGTTGTGCAATCAGAAGCCAGTGGAGAGATTGGCAGAGGGGAGTGGCGGAAACGGAGTGGTTGGTGAGGTGAATGAGTCTGGCTGCCGTGTTCAGGATCGACTGAAGCGGGGATAGCCTGTGGCGAGGCAGGCCAGTGAGGAGGGAGTTGCAGTAATCGAGTCGTGATATGATGAGGGAGTGGATGAGCTGTTTAGTGGTTTCTGGGGTTAGAAACGTGCGGATTTTGGCGATGTTGCGGAGGTGGAGTCTGCATGAGTTTGTTAGTGATTGGACTTGGGGCTGGAAGGATAGGTTGGAGTCCAGAATGACACCAAGTACTCTGGCCTGCGGGGCAGGCCTGATAGTGGCATTGTTGGATGTGATGGAGAAGTCAGTGGGGGGTGGTGTGCAGGCTGGGGGGAAGACTAGGAGCTCGGTTTTGGAGAGGTTCAGTTTACCTTTTTTATCTCTGCATGGCCAGTTCTATATCATGCTTTCAACTAAGTGGCAATTTTTGTGCATGCTGGAGTGCAAAAACATTTCGCTGTTTGCTGTTAATGTCATTCAAGGTTAAAAAATGTACTACATACACTATATTGCCAAAAGTATTGGTCGGCCTGCCTTTCCACGCACATGAACTTTAATGGCATCCCAGTCTTAGTCCGTAGGGTTCAATATTGAGTTGGCCCCGCCCTTTGCAGCTATAACAGCTTCAACTCTTCTGGGAAGGCTGCCCACAAGGTTTAGGAGTGTGTCTATGGGAATGTTTGACCATTCTTCCAGAAGCGCATCAGGCACTGATGTCAGACGAGAAGGCCTGGCTCACAGTCTCCACTCTAATTCGTTCCAGAGGTGTTTTATCGGGTTGAGGACAGAACTCTGTCAAGACCAGTCAAATTCCTCCACCCCAAACTCCCTCATCTATGTCTTTATGGACCTTGCTTTGTGCACTGGTGGGCAGTCATGTTGGAACAAGAAGGGACCATCCCCAAACTGTTCCCACAAAGTTGGGAGCATAATATTTTCCAAAATGTCTTGGTATGATGACACCTTAAGAGTTCCCTTCATTGGAACTAAGGGGCCAAGCCCAACCCCACACCATAATCCCCCCTCCACCAAACTTTACACTTGGCACAATGCAGTCAGGCAATCACCAAACCCAGACATGTCCATCGGATTGCCAGACAGAAGCGTGATTGGTCACTTCAGAGAACACGTCTCCACTGCTCTAGAGTCCAGTGGCGGTGTACTTTACACCACTGCATCCAACACTTTGCATTGCACTTGGTGATGTAAGGCTTGGATGCAGCTGGTCGGCCATGGAAACCCATTCCATGAAGCTCTCTATGCACTGTTGTTGTGCTAATCTGAAGGCCATATGAAGTGTGGAGGATTTTAGCTATTGACTCTGCAGACATTTGGCAACTTCTGTGCGCCTCAGCATGCGCTGACCCCGCTCTATCATTTTACGTGGCCTTCCACTTTGTGGCTGAGTTGCTGTTGTTCCCAGTTGCTTCCACTTTGTTATAATACCACTAACAGTTGAGCGTGGAATATTTAGTAACAAGGAAATGTCACGGATGGACATATTGCACAGGTGGCAACCTATCACGGTACCACGCTTGAATTCACTGAGCTCCTGAGAGCGACCCATTCTTTCACAAGTGTTTGTAGAAGTAGTCTGCATGCTTAGGTGCTTGATTTTATACATCTGTGCCCATGGAGGTCATAGGAACGTCTGAATCCAATGATTTGGAGTGGTGTCCCAATACTTTTGGCAATATAGGTGTCCGTTTATGACACAGAGAATAGCTGCGATTCAGAGGATCGCAGCTACTCTCTGGTCATTCACAGTTTGACACTCAGGAAATCAGCGGAGAAAATGTTTTCTGCTGATCATCTCAGCACACAGATGGCCAGTGTATGAAGGAGCGATGTCAGCCCTTCACTGGCGATCTGTGTTCTCCCTCCAGATTCTCCAGCCCAGAGCTGGAGAATCTGAGGAACCGCAAACTAAGCAGCGATAATTTACCTCTGCGTAGTAAACTGTGTTTTGATCTCTTACTGTAATCTCGCGAGATTATAGTAAAAGCAGCCATTTTCCAGCGTTTGTAGATTATTCTCCCTTCATTCAGAGATTTCATCAAAGGCATTCACAGAAGAACTGTGTTCTCCGAGAATTCCGGAGAACTGAGCAGCGGTCTTTTACCACTGCTTGATAAGAGGACACCACAGTGTATATTCCTCTGTAGAAGACCTCCCAGAGGCTTTTAACATCCAGTGTTAAGGGAACGTCAGCCAAAATTTTGTATAGTGCTGAAAAGGGTAAACTTCTACTGTGGAACTAAAATATTTTTTGGTCAAACCCCCTTTGGAAGCAGTTAAACATTCATTTCCCATTTAATAATCTAAAAAAAAGTGAAAAACACATAGTTACTGTTCCACCTTGAACCAGTGTAAGTATGCATATTTGATACTTGAGGGACCACTGGGAAAGGTGGAAAGCACTGTAGTAGTCACCACTATTACAGTGATAGTTGCAGTCTTCCAGGTCCTGTGCCAAGCATCTTCCCTTCTGGCCAGTGACCACACAGGGCTGTTCACTTGCTTAGCACTGCTGCCATTTGCAAAACGCTTTGGTTTTGTTTTTTGTTCTTACTGGAAAAGGTGGTGAGTTCAGTAGGATCTCCCTACTTGTTAATCCTGCTAAAAATATGAGAGCCAACTTCATATTTTCTCTGCCTCTCTTGACTGTTGTTCCCAGTTCTCTGTGAACTACAGAACACATCTCACCCAATGTTAAGAGGAGACAATGGGGAAGTGTTCTGTAGTTCTGCCATAGTGACAGTGATGTCAGCTTAGGACAGAAAGTATTACTAGCAAAATCAAAAGGTGAAAAATGTAATAAAATGCAGCTAGTGCATCCAAGGTCTTCTAAGCTGCAGTATATTAAATGTTTGTTCTTGGGTTTAGCTACAATTTAGGAGAAGCCTGGAAAAATCTCATCCAGAATTATGAGCCACCTTAAAAAAAAAAGTAGGAGCCAGCACTGCACAACCTGAATTTAACTGTATAGTAAGATAAAAGATACATAGTTAAGTAAGTTTTTTTTTTTTTTTTTGTGAAAAAGAACATTATTGAAACAATTGCATATACTGTATACATAATAACATGTTCCAGAATGTTCAGTCATAGAGACTAGACTGTTACAATAGAGTTTCAAAGGTACAGTAAACAGCATACCAAGGAAGTACTAGACAAAATCTATGCCCTACTGCAGAGTCATTGAGAATTGCCCCACCATCCTACTGCGCACTTGAGAGAGCCTATGCCTGCAGGTGGTAGGATACAGTAGATATTGATACAAAGAGATCAACATAATAATCTGTCCATGACTAGGTTCACCTGAGCTAGGCCAGGAATATCCAGCCAACCATCCCAGACCTTGTTAATTTTAGCCGGACAACCCCTATGATGGTAAATAACCCACTCATATCTGAGGGTAGTACCCATGTGTTCCACCCATTCTTTAAGAGTAGGAGGGGAAGTGCTTTTCCAATGGAGTAGTAAACTTTACGTGGCTGAAATAGTGCTCTAGAGACCGTCTCCCTGTCAAGCTGGATCACTATCACCTTATCAACTATGCCTAGGATACAACACTCGGTCCAGAGGAAGGGTAGTTTGGAATGCTTTATTAATGGTATTAAAAACTGCCTCCCAATATCTGTGCAATTTCGGGCAGCATTATAACACGTGTATCAGAGCGCCCATAATCCCTGCCACATTTGGGACATAGTCATTCCTTAAGGAGGCCCAAATTAAATAATTTCAAAGGGGTGTAGTATATCATCAACAGTAAATATAACTGGGACAGGCGTTGAGATGTATTTAAGTAGCTATTGTGCACCGCTTCTAGCGCCATCTCCCTTTGCTCACTAGGCAAGTCACCCACATCTGGCACCCTTTTCCCCAACACCTTGCATGGGTATGCTGTCAAATAGGTAGATAAGAGCGTGACATAACATTGAGATATAAACAAGTGACAGGGTAAGTTAAAACAGGACCACAGTACATCATGCTGTGCCCCTGTAGTCATCCTACAAAATTAAAATTGCTCATATCTGTCACTATTCCAGATCCTTAGATCCACTGCTCTCTCCAAAGGCCCCCGCCAACTCCTGAGTCCCTTGCGCCCTCTTGTTCAGAGCAAACCCTGGAGCGCTCAACGTTGTCCAAAATGCTTAGATATCTTTAATAAAGATAAGCCCTCTGCCGCAAATCTTCACGCCTTAAGTAGACCATTTAAAGCCTAGTCCAGGCAGTGCTCCACACTCTTCGCTTTCCCCAACTGACAGTGGAATCAGTAGTGTACTCGGTTTTGGGAAATAAAAGCTTACAGTTATATCCTTTCCTAATCACCAGAAGTTTGACTGTATACTATCTTGAGAAGTGGAAACACCCTGGTAAGGCCTTTTCTTTACCTACCTTCTTTGACATTTCTTACTCCACTCTTGTGGGACCTGGTAAGGAAGTGGTCCATGCCATCTGCGGTAGATTCATGATTGTCCCTCTTTAGCAAGGTGATGGTCATTCAATTCACAGATTCTGCATTCTTTTACCACCTCCCGCCCACTATATAGTCCAATGCTGGGCACAAGGTGGTTCTCTCGCTCTGGGAGGACGTCATATGACGTCCTTCCATTCCCACTGCGCATGCGCAGCTCAGGGAGCACGCGACGATTGGCGGTGCGCTGTGTCCCTTGGACACAGCAGATCACCGATCCACGGAAAGAGCCGAAGATGTTGGCTCGGTCATGTGATCAGCTGTGTCCAATCACAGCTGATCGCATGTAAACAGGGAAATGCTGGTTATCGGTATTTCTCACCTCTCGAGCTGTCACACTGACAGCTCGAGAGGAGAGCCGGTAATCGGCATTCCGCGGAGGGGACATGTGCACTGATCATCAGGGCACTGATGATCAGTGTGCCCTGATGATCAATGTGGCCCCAGAAGTGCCATTTGTCATGGTCCATCAGTGCCAGCTGTCAGTGCTGAACAGTGCCTACCAGTGCACATCCATGCCACATATCAGTGCCCATCTGAGCTGCCTTTCAGTGTTACCCATCAGTGCCACCTATCAGTGCCAGTCAGTGCCGCCTATCAGTGTGCGTCAGTGCCTCCTAACAATGCCAGTCAATGCCACCTATCAGTGTCCATCACTAAAGCCTCATTACCGCACATCAGTGAAGGAGAAAAATCACGTATTTACAAAATTTTATAATAAAAACTAAGAAAAAACGTGTTTTTCCCGTGGTTTTTGGTTTAAGAAAAAATAAAAAACCCAGAGGTGATTAAGTACCACCAAAGAAAGCTCTATCTGTTACAAAAAAATAAAAATTTCATATGGGTACAGTGTTGCATGAACACGCAATTGTCATTCAAAGTGTGACAGCGCTGAGAGCTGGAAATTGGCCTGGGCAGGAAGGGGGTTTAAGTGCCCTGTAGGCTAGTGGTTAAGAGGTCTGTCTCATCTCTACATAGATGACTAAGGCCTTAGCTGAGTAGGCCACAGTCCTGTGCCAGGACCTGAGCTCTGAAAGATTACCTGAATACTTGATTGCCCTGGTGGAGTAACTGGAATGAAGCCAGCACGTTTCTGTGTGGTGCTTCATTGAATGCAGCTAGCCTCATTGCTGTGTATTAGTTGTGCAGCTATTGCCTTGAGAAGGAATCTTTGGTTTAAGAGCTGGTCTACAGGTGGCAAATAAATTAATTTCAGGTGGCATTACCAGCCACTGGCTCTCACATGTTTGTGGCCTCCCTGAATAACATCAGTGACACCACAGGAGGATAAAGTACAAGTGTTCCCCAGAGAAGGAAACTTAAAGCTGTCTTTCAAGATAGGGACCATCTTTGGCTCTTTTCCGAGGTCATTTTGTTTATAACCGTAAGGGAGGTCCAAACTTTCCACTCAGGAGTGGTGTCAACCCAGTGAGAAGCCTTCTGTGCCTGCAGGGTAACCAGCAAATGCATGTCAGCATTAAAAAAAAAAAAAAGCCTGTCCTCATTTTTATCTAAAAAGGTGAGGTAAAACTACTAACAACATACAATTCCATCCACTACTTTGCACAGAGCTACATCACCAATTTTGTCTCCAAGTATCACCCAAACCGTCCTTTCCACCCCTCTCACGATCTCCTGTTCTCAAGCTCCCATGCTAGTTTCCAGGACTTTACCAAAGCCTCTCCCATCCTCTGGAATTCTACCTCAGTCTGTCCGGCAGTCCCTAAAAACTCATCTCTTCAGGGAAGCCTATAACTCCTCCTAGACATTTAACACTTCCATCAGCTCATCCCACACACTTAGAACCTTTTGTGCCACTTGCCCCACCCTATTAGATTGTAAGCTCTTATGAGTATGGCCCACTTAATCCTCTTGTTTTGATTGTAATGTAGCTGTACTGTCTCCCTTCATATTGTAAAGCACTACACAAATTGTTTACGCTATATAAGTCCTGTGTAATAAGAATACTGATGTTGTCCTAGTACTGGATTTACAATATCATTGATTCCTATGTAAGGTATGTAGTGTCTGCTAGCTACAGGACACATTTTTGTGCCTTATATCTCCCATTGTAAATTCAGTGCACCTGCATGCTCTTTGAGTCTTTACAACACCTTGTATCTCAGACAGTCTTGGCTTCTGTTCAACCTCAGTAATTTTTTCAGGATTTCTAGCAAAACCTGTTGCATTCCTCTAAAGAGATATGATCCGACTTACCTTGGACCTCAAGACACTTGCCACCTTTGTTCGGCTTTTGTGAAATACAGATCCCTGTCTCTATACACCATTCAGGCATAACACTGACTTCTCACCATTATCCATCAAGACATGGACTCCACTAGACCACTGAAGGTATGCTGTGGTATCTGGCATCAAGCCATCACAGGCAAATTTAAGTCCTGTGTGTTGTGAGGTGGAGGATCCATGGATTGGATTTTTGACACTGGACATGGTTCAGTGAAGGATACCCTGACAGGGCAGGTCTGCAGCTCCACAAGCCACAAACTGAGATGGACTGTACATTTTGACCTTTTTATCGGAACAGCATTAACTTTTAACAGTTTGAGCTACAAGTAGCTCTTTGATTGGATTACTAGCCTTCTGTCTCCACGTGTGTTAATGAGCATGTCCATGACCCTGTCACTGGTTTGCCAGTTTTCCTTCCTTGGACTGATTTTGGTAGGTCCTGACTGCTGCAGAACAGGAACATCCCACAAGAGCTGTAGTTTTCGAGGAGTTCTGACCCAGTCATCTAGCCAATACAATTTGGCCCTTGTCCGAGTTGCACAAATCCTTACGCTTGGCTTTATTTTCTGCTTTCAAAACATCAGGGACATGTTCACATGCTGCCTAATAAATCCCCACTCCCCCTACTTTCAGATGCCATTGTAATGAGATATTCAATCAATAAATAATTACTTTACCTGTTGGTGGTCATAATGTTATGGCCTGGTGTATGTACTTCACATCAGTGCTTTCTGTGTTTCACTTTTGGAGAGCTACACTTCCAATTCATAGCCTTGTCTATAGACCAAACTACAGTCCTGAGGGTTTTTACCAAACCTTGGCCCTGCTCAGAGCAAGGGGCATCCATCTTGGCATACCTGCACCAGCCTACGGATGACCTGGAAACGCTTTTAGATTTTCAACTAGTTCCTGAATCAGCACAACTCCTATGTCATCCCATCGCCATGTCTGGAATACCTGGGCATGCTGCGGGACACCAGGGAGGCAAAAGTATTATTTACTTGTGCAAAACCGACTAAAGATCTCTCTCTTTCAAGGGTAATATTGCTCATTTTTTCTTGTGTATTGGGATCCTGTGACTAATTGTCTCTTCCTTGGAAGTCCTTTCCTTATGCCCAGTCTCACAGAGTTCTCCAATAGACTATTCTGGCCAATGTCTCCTCTATCCTTGGCAAATTAGATTTTTTGTTACTTCAAACAAAGTTGAAACAACTGTCATAGTTCCAGTTGCCCACAGTATCTCTGGGAGACCCTTCTGTCTGAGTTACACCTTGGATGCAAGCCTCTCCAGATGGGTGGCGCTCAGTGTGAGCAAAAACTATTGTGCCAATCAACATTCTAGAAATCTTGGTGATCCTCTTGTCTCTACTACACTGGCCAACCCACCAGCAGGGCATCCCAGTTTGACAGTTGCAGACCTATGGTCCAGTTTGACCGTTGCAGACCTATGGAAATCAATAAAGCAGAACAAAGAGTCAGACAACACAAAGTTGGCAATTAAAAGGCAGACTTTCTAAACCCTGTGTTTTTTGTAATTAAAACTGTCAACCTCACGCTACAAATGAAAAAAACTCCTTCAAATTAAATAGGTCTAAAAACACAAAAAAACAAAACACCAGTGCTCTAATCTTCATGCTCCACATGTAAAACTGTATATGTCACTTGGTGAGGTGTAGCCCTCTAAAGATGGGGGGAGTCTTGATACCAGCCACCAGGTGCCAACGAGCACCATCATCCCAGGACTCCAGTCCTGTAACATTGACCCATTAGACTTCATGTTTGTTTTTTTACATTTGTTTTGTGAGAATCCATTTGTTATGTCTTTAATAAATTCATTTGTAACCACGTTAATGCACGAGGAGAGTGCGCCCTTTTGTGTTTTCTGTTTGCATGTCTAAAATCACATGCTACATTATATTTTAACTACTTGAACTCCAGGAGGTTTTACTCTCCATGACCAGGGCAAATTTTTGCTAATCAGCACTTTGCTACTTTAACTGGCTAGTGACTCTTGAGAAAAAAAAAATCAGTTCTCAGTGAAGAAAGTTCACATCTCCAAGTTTCCTGAAGCTCAAACAAGTTCTAGAGGTTTTTTTTTCTTTCTTTCTTTGTTGCTCAAATCGTGCAGATTTGCATGTTTTTGATTCCATAGAAATGAACAGAAACTATCGATTTGTGCATTTTGGCACATTTTTCTGCTCATATGAAAACATGTAAAAAAAAAAATAGAATAACTAAATGTTAAAATAAATACATCAATAAATAAAAATAATCAAGAAACGTTAAATAAAATAAATATGTAATAAGGAATAAATATTTGCCCCTAACCCTTAAATAAATAAGACTGTAACAAAAATAATAAATAAGAAGATATTAAATATAATATTAACCCCAACCCCTAATCCTAACCCTTGTACCTAACTCTAACCCTTTTACCCTAAGAAAAAAAAAAATATGAATAATTAAAGATTAAATAAAAGCTGATGGAAAAGCTAAAAAAGCTGAAAAGCATAGCTATTATAAAAAACAAGGAAGCTCAAAAACGTGCGACAAAACGCCAAAAAGGCTCAATAATGCGAAGCTCAGGTGTGAATGTAGCCTAACAGGAAGGCTGTTGAAGCCCAGGTCTTGGGGCACAGAGGGCTCTGTTTGTCGCAAAAAGCCACGTCCTACTTGTGAAGCTGGTCTGAGGTATTTGCTTGACTAAGGCTACGTTCACACTAGCCTTGTGTGCAGGCAGCAGAGAGGCGTTTGGGAAGCGTTTTTACCGCTTCCCAAACGCCTCTGCCAACTCTGCACATTACAGCACATGGTGCTGTTCTAACAGGAGCGTTTGCGTCGCGGCAAAACGGACGCCTCTGGTCGAGTTTGCGGTTGCGGGGCGTTTGCGGAGCGGTAACACCACTCAAATGCATTATAGGCGTTTGTGGGGCGTTATTAACGCTCGGCAAACGCCTAGCAACCGCCGCTAAACCGCGCATGCGGCGTTTGCGGAGCGTTTGCCGAGCGTTAAAAACGCTCCGCAAACACCGGACCAACGCTTGCCAAACGCTTTGGCAAAACAGCCTAGTGTGAACGAGCCCTAAGACTTTCAGCTGCCCTATGAACTGATTGTAGCCTCAACTACATACAGTATACAGCGCTGTGTTCCAGCAGTGGGATGGGAACTTCCCATCCCACACCTGGAACAAACTTGAGTTGGGTTGAGCACTGTTCAGCCATTCACAGGGATCTTTGTATGAAAACAAGCCTCCCTCTTATGGGGCTGGGGCTTAGATCGTGACCTCATCTGCCTGCCAGTCACAGGAAGCTTTGAATCCAATTAGAAAATACACAGCTCCTTGTGAGTGGCTGAATGTTCCAATATTGTGTAATATTCCTACAGAAGGATAATGAAAGTGCCCCATGTGTTTATAATGTCCACTATCAACATTAAAACATGTAAACACGTGGGACACTTTTTGTATGCCTCTGTAGGAATATTACACAATGTTATATCCATATTATGAGATTCATATGAATTTGTTTCCCATTGCATGTGGCACTTATTACTGTATTTATGATTGCATGATGCATTTTTTATATATATCTTGCTTGCACTTTGTGATAGCGAGAGATAGATCTAGAGAGATAGATACAGTGAAGGAAATAAGAATTTGATCCCCTGCTGATTTTGAATGTTTGCCCACTCACAAAGAAATGATCAGTCTAAAAATCGAATGGTAGGTGTATTGTAACACTGAGACAGAATAGCAACAAAAATTCCAAAAGAAATGCATGTCTAACAAATTATGCACTGATTTGCATGTTCATGAGGGAAGTATTTTTGATCCCCTATCATTCAGCAGGATTTCTGGCTACCAGGTGTCTTTCATACAGGTAACCAGCTGAGATTAGAAGCAGTCTCTTAAAGGGAGTGCAGCTAATCTCATTTTGTTACCTGTATAAAAGACAGCTGTCCACAGGAGCAATCAAACAATCAGATTCCAAACTCACCACCATGGCAAAGACCAAAGAGCTGTCCAAGGATGTCAGGGACAAGATTGTAGACCTACACAAGGCTGGACTGGGCTACCAAACTATCGCCAAGCAACTTGGTGAGAAGGTGACAACAGTTGGTGCAATCATTCGCAAATGGAAGAAAGACAAAACAACTGTCAGTCTCCCTAGGTCTGGTGCACCATGCAAGATCTCACCTCGTGGAGTGTCAATGATCATGAGAACAGTGAGGAATCATCCCAGAGCTACACGTGAGGATCCTGTCAATGATCTCCAGGCAGTTGGGACCACAGTCACCAAGAAAACAATTGGTAACACACTACACTGACAAGGATTGAAATCCTGCAGTGCCCGCAAGGTCCCTCTGCTCAAGAAAGCACATGTCCAGGCCTGTCTGAAGTTTGCCACTGAACATCTGAATGATGGAGAGGAGGACTGGTTGAAAGTGTTGTGGTCAGATGAGACCAAAATCAAGCTCTTTGGCCTCAACTCGCTGTATTTGGAGGAGGAGGAATGCTGCCTATGACCCCAAGAACACCATCCCAATTGTCAAACATGGTGGTGGAAACATTCTGCTTTGGGGGTGTACCATCAAATCTTGGGTGAGAACCGTCTTTCCTCAGCCAGGGCATTGAAAATGGGTCGTGGATGGGTGTTCCAGCATGACAATGACCCAAAACACACGGCCAAGGTAACAAAGGAGTTGGCTCAAGAAGAAGCACATTAAGGTCCTGGAGTGGCCTAGCCAGTCTCCAGACCTTAATCCGATTGAAAATCTGTGGAGGGAGCTGAAAGTTTGAATTGCCAAACGTCAGCCACCAAACCTTAATAACTTGGAGAGGATCTGTCAAGAGGAGTGGACCTAAATCCCTCCTGAGATGTGTATAAACCTGGTGGCCAACTATAGGAAACGTCTGACCTCTGTGATTGCCAACAAGGGATTTACCACCAAATACTAAGTCATGTTTTGTGACGGGGATCAAATACTTATTTCCCTCATGAACATGCAAATCAGTGCATCATTTGTTAGACATGCATTTCTTTTGAATTTTTTTGTTGCTATTGTCAGTTTTACAATACACCTACCATTCGATTTTAGACTAATCATTTCTTTGTGAGTGGGCAAACATTCAACATCAGCAGGGGATCAAATACTTATTTCCTGCACTGTAGATGTAGAGATCTAGAGAGATAAAGAGATACAATTTTTTTTTTTACAGTGATTTGGTTTCCATGGTAGGGATTATTTAGGTGATATACGTTGTTGGGGGGTAGGGTAGCACTGTTCATGGTTTACATTATATATCCTAATCTATATTGTAACACATTAATCCCACCTAATCCTTAACCTTACTAAAACTTTAAACCGAAAACATTCCTTTTACTTGAGCATGCACCTTTCTAATCCATATAACTCTTCTGTTTATCTAAAGTATCAAACTTTTTCTGAATTGTGACCTTTCCTGGAACTACGGATTTGCCTGCACCAAGAAAGAGCTTAGATTTTGGCTCCAAAAAATAATTTTCTTTTCATACTGTGCAGTCACACAACACAGCAGGGTTGGCTGGATCTTGAGAGGGATATATGCTACTATTCATGTGTTAGCAGATTAACCGCTCCTTGTCTGTTACAAGTGCAGGTTTGGCTCATGTTGACCCTTGAACCTAAAATATAGCGTGTAGTGTTTGAGATGATGTTTTTTTTTTTTTGTACTGACATTACTTCTTTTCTGCTTGTCTTTCACACTAGGCATTTTTTGAAGCTCATCCAGCGCCCTCTGCAGAGCGAACGGTGCAACAGTGCTGTGAAAATATAGTCTTGAATGCTGCCTGGCTGAAGAGAGATGGTGATGCCATGCACCAGTATCTACTGCTGCGCAAGTCGCCTTCATCTGCTGTGTGAATGTGCACAGTCATTCCCATCCGCCTGCTGTCTCACCGCCCCAACAGGCTAGACCCTAGGCCCCCTCTATGGGAGGCTCTGTACTTGTCCTCCCTCATCCCTCAACACCCTTCCACCTACTGGGGAGCTGGTCGGAAAACAGAAACCCATGTCAGCTCCTGCTTAGTCCCCAATCAACTCCTTAGGGATTTTATTAAATTGCTCAGTCAGTCTGTACATACGGGAAAAAAAACACAGCATCACGCTGCTAACTGTGAATCGCCATAAACCTCTTCCGAGGGAATTCTGCCTGAGAGTAGACCAGGAGAGGGACTTTTCAATTGGCTTTTGAGAGGCAGATATATCTGACACCACTGTAGGTGGTTATCTGTAGGAAAAGGGAGCGCAATCTGACAAGTTATTACAGAGTGTGAATTAGCCAAGGCCAGGTATGGAAAGTGGCTGGGTATATAGATAGTCCTTTATTTTTGATGAGGGGGTCATCCCCTCCTGTTTGCTCCCTTAATTACCTCTTGTATTTCCCATCATAAGAATACTGTAACTGTTGGTTTCCTGTTGTCTGTTTTGGAGTTTAACCCATTGTACTGGAAGGAATATTTAATCTTAGGGGTCTGAGCACAATACATTCTCATGCCCACGACTCTCAACTTTTCAGTGGCCTGGACAAATAACCCCTTCAGTACTGCAAAGCCTTGCGCAGTGGCAGCCTGTTTGCTGTCGATGGACTTGTCCTTAATTTCGATTTGTTAACTATGCTAAAGAAGAACACAGTGAACTGCCTGTGCTCCTGTTCTTAACATCTGTCCTCTGCCTATCCTCTCCTTTTCCTGCATAATTTCTAGGTTTCCCAGATTGTGAAGCCTAATGGCGTAGTGGCAGGGCCATGGGCCTTGGTTCTCAGACTTACCGGATTCCTCTTTTGTGCTATTGTTTTAAATCACAAAAATAAAAACTATTAAAAAAAAAACAAACAGTTGGCGTTAATAAAGATAAAATGTGAGTGTGTAACAGAACAGTGGTCTTGTCTTTGTGAATTATTGTTTCTCTGTATTTTTTACCAACACTTAAAGGGTGAAGCTTTCAGTGGTATTTCCACTTTTGCAGGCATTTGGTAAAATCCCATTCTGTTTGTGTTATTTACACATCATACCTAAAAAATAAAAAAAAAAACAATTTCCTACCTTTCTAGTTGTTTCTTTCAGTCAGGTGTATACATAGGACCTCAAGCTTGTCTGAACACTTGAAAGCAGTAGTAAACCTCCCAAAAAAGGAAAAAAAAAAAAAATTACCCTTCAAAATAATGCCATATTTTTGTAGCACATTATGAAAGACTTGCCTTAGGACAAATCCCTCCAGTGGCGTGCTGTTGCCACTGACAGGGCTTCCATCTTCACCCGGTCTTCCTTATGATTTTGCATGTTCTGGCTGCTACATTGGCTGAGTTGTGTTGACGTTACTCCCATGCATTTCTGCCACGGCACAGAGCACTGAAGTAACGGCACGGGTATGCAGTTGCGTAAAAATGCAATTGATCCTGACTTCTCTGATCCTCCCCGTCTTCCAGTGCCCCCCTCTTATCCCATAACACATATCGTGTGGAGTCATTCTGCACATGCTCAGTTTAGTGTGTATTGCTAGAGAGGGTTTTTCTTCTTTTTTTTTTTTTTTTTTTCTTCTTGGGAGAATGCATGTGATCATCACAGGGCCAATCAGCACTGTCCAGACAGGTCATGGATTCTGCATCCTCCTACAAGCTTTAACCGGTGCGCTGCTGGACACTGAGAGAAGTCACAAGACTGCTCTAACTGCTGAGGAGAAAAGGTATTTAGCAGTTTATATTTACTAAAATAATAGCATTTCTGTGTACTGTGGGAGACCAAATAGAGAGAGTGAATGCAGGGTTCTGGGTTGGGTAACACTTTACAGACAGTTTTTGAGATCTAGTTTACAACAGATGCGATCTGCTAGCATAGTTAGTGAATTACAGTGTGAGCCTCCTACGCTACTAAATGAACAATATTATAGAATGGGGGGGCTGCTAGCTCCCAACCATATACCAAATGGATACTGAAGTGGACAAATACAGTTGTGTTCAAAATAATAGCAGTGTGTTGAAAAACGTGAATAAAGCTCAAAATCCTTCTAATAGCTTTTATTTCCATACACACAAATGCATTGGGAACACTACACATTCTATTCCAAATCAAAACATAACGAAAAATATCAAATTTGTGTTCCTCTAAAAAAAAAAAATGAAGAAAAGTGAATATCGGCCTGTTCAAAAAAATAGCAGTGTTTGTATTCTTCTTTACAAACTCAAACATTCACTATATAAACTGAAAAATGTTTGAAGATTTTGCTTTCCTTTGAATCACTTAATTAGTATTTAGTTGTATAAGCACTGTTTCTGAGAACTGCTGTACATCTGTGTTGCATGGAGTCAACCAACTTCTGGCACCTGTGAACAGGTATTCCAGCCCAGGATGATTGGACTACATTCCACAGTTCTTCTCTATTTCTTGGTTTTGCCTCAGAAACTGCATTTTTGATGTCACCCCACAAGTTTTCTATTGGATTAAGATCCGGGGATTGGGCTGGCCACTCCATAACGTCAATCTTGTTGGTCTGGAACCATGATGTTGCACGTTTACTGGTGTGTTTGGGGTCGTTGTCTTGTTGGAACACCCATTTCAAGGGCATTTCCTCTTCAGCATAAGGCAGCATGACCTCTTCAAGTATTCTGATGTATTCAAACTGATCCATGATCCCTGGTATGCGATAAATAGGCCCAACACCGTAGTATGAGAAACATCCCCATATCATGATGCTTGCTCAACCATGCTTCACTGTCTTCACAGTGTACTGTGGCTTGAGTTCAGTGTTTGGGGGTCGTCTGACAAACTGTCTCCGGCCACTAGACCCAAAAAGAACAATCTTACTTTCATCAGTCCACAAAACGTTGCGCCATTTCTCTTTTAGGCCAGTCAATGTGCTCTTTGGCAAATTGTAACCTCTTCAGCATGTCTTTTTTTCAACAGTGGGACTTTGCGGGGGCTTCTTGCAGATAGCTTGGCTTCACATAGGCGTCTTCTAATTATAACAGTACTCACAGGTAACTTTAGACCTTCTTTCATCTTCCTGGAGCTGATTGTTGGCTGAGTCCTTGCCATTTTGGCTATTCTGTCCATTCGAATGGTAGTTTTTTTGCTTTCTTCCACATCTTTCAGGTTTTAGTTGCCATTTTAAAGCATTTGCGATCATTTTAGCTGAGCAGCCTATCATTTTCTGCACTTCTTTATATGCTTTCCCCTCTCCAATCAACTTTTTAATCAAGGTAGGCTGTTCTGAACAATGTCTGGAACGACCCATTTTCCTCAGAATTTCAGAGAGAAATGCACTGTAACCAGCATGTACAACATTTGTTGCCTTCCTTCCTTAAATAAGGGCAATAATTGCCACCTGTTTTTCAAAGAATGAATGACCTCATTAATAGAACTCCACACTGCTATTATTTTGAACATGTCCCTTTCAATTAGTGATTCAATTACACAGAATCAGCAGCAGGCATGTCATGACTGTTGGGTCTGTTGGATTTCTATTACTCTACTACACCTGCTAGTAAATTATTTGCCATGTAGAAATATATTTTCTACCAAAAACAGGGATTGATCAGGTTAGTGATGTCTGACTGCTATTATTTTGAACACAACTGTATATATAAACTGGTGCAGCGCTTACCCTGAAATACTGCCTTCTAATAATTAAATGCAATTGATATTGTTTAGAAATAACTTATAAGTGACTATTAATGTATACTGGGAATAATAATCCCTTTATCGTGAAGTGAACTGATCCACTCGGGGATCTAAAGTGAAATCAAATAAGTGACTAAACATGGTACCAAAACAAACAGTGAAAGCAAAAAGTCCAAATGGGACTGCACTGATGTGAACAAAAATAAAAATATGAATAAATTGTATATAATGAATCTCTGAAATTGGGACCAATAGCTCGCACTATACTGATCACAATGGCTAAATAATGCCTGATAAAGTAAAGAAACAAGTGACAATAAGTGAATCCCTAAATAAGGGATCAGATTCCACAAAAGTGACAAGTGCTGTGATATAACCATAAAATATATACCAAAATTAAATGAACATTAAAAAATTATGTGAAAAAAAAATCAACACCACTTGATTTTAAATACTATTATGCAATAAGTCCAAAAAAAATATATAAAAAGTTCAAAGGTGCGTGAACACCAAATAATCCAATGATTTTAGAGCATGCAGGTGATAAAGTGGATGTACTTAACAACCAATGCGAAATAATCCATAGGCGGCTGAATTGCCCCCTCACCTCCTCGAAGTGACTCAAACGGGCCAAAACGCTTGTAGAAACAAAAAAGGACCCTAACTGTGGAAATCATTTAATTTAGTATGCTATGTAAATAGAAATATGCAACAAATAAAAAATAGGTGATATCCCCGTTTGGCTGCAAAAGTGGAGATACACTTAAAGGTTTCTCTTTATGGTGGATGGTCTGTAGCCACTGCCTTGTAAGAGCTCATTTGCAAAAAAAATAATAAATGCACATCTTTTTTAACTGCAAATATATGCCTTTATTATGTTTTTAAAAGGTGGTGTTGGCCTTTAAATTATAGGGATTGTTAGCCCCTGTTTTAACCTCACCTATCTGAGAACAAACCTTTGTGTAGATGTGCCGTGGTTTCCCTATACTAAGGTCAAAACGCACACATACAAGGTAAGCTTGATTGACGGCATTATAAACCTTCGTACCTGCACCTTGTGTATTTCACCTGCATATGCAATGGACATTTAGTTTCCTGGTGTCATTTGTTAACCTGTATGTATTCAGCCTTTAGTAAAGTTTAAACCCAATTCCAAAAAAGTTGGGATGATGTGTAAAATCTACATAAAAACAATGCAATGATTTCCACGCCTCATAAACCCCATATTTTATTCACAATAGAAAATGGAAAACATCAAATATTAAACTGTACCATTTTAACCACTTGACCTCCAAAAGCTTTTACTCCCTTTGAATAGTGCTGTTCAACACTGTACTACAATGCAAATAATTTTTTTTGTTTCACACAAACAAAGCTCTCTTGGAGTGGTATTTAATAAGCACTTGTTTTTGCTTTTAAAAATGGAAAAAGAAACCCTAGAAAAAAAAAAAAAGTATCTTTGTTATCAAATTAAAAAAAAAATAAAAATCTTCATAAATTTAGGCCACAATGTATAGTTAAATCTATATTGATTTGGACACAGGCAAAAATGTATTTATTTTTTCCAGGTATTTACCAAAACATATTCAAGCTATAGTTATAGAATGGATATGGGCTGAAAGTGCACACTCTCAGGTATAATTTGAGGGTATGTACTTCCAAATTGGAGGAAGGGTTTAGGAATTACAGCTCTTAAGAGTAGCCACCCCCCCCTTTTTTCAAGGGACCAAAAGTAATTGGACAATTGAATCAAAAGCTGTTTCATGGCCAGGTGTGGGCTACTCTGTTATTTCATCATCAATTAAGCAGGTAAAAGTCTGGAGTTGATTTCTAAGTGTGGTATTTGCCTTTGGCATCTATTGCTGTGAAACTACATCATGCGTTCAAAGGAGGCGTCCATGCAAGTGAAACAGGCCATTGTAAGGCTTCAAAAACAAGACAAATCCATCAGAGAGATAGCAGCAACATTAGGAGTGGCCAAATCAACAGTTTGGTACATTGATGAAAGAAGAACGCACTGGTGAGCTCAGCAGCATAAAAAGGCATAGATGTTCACGGAAGACAACAGTGGTGGATGATTGCAGGATCCTCTCTATGGTAAAGAAAAACCCATTCACAACATCCAGACAAGTGAAGGACACTCTCCAGGAGGTGGGAATATCATTGTCAAAGTCTACAATCAAGAGAAGACTTCACAAGAGCAAATACAGAGGGTTCACCACAAGGTGCAAACCATTCATAGGCCTGAAGAATAGAAAAGCCAGATTAGACTTTGCCAAAAAAATCTAAAAAAAAAGCCAGACCAGTTCTGGAAAAGCTTTCTTTGGACAGATGAAACTAAGATTAATCTGTACCAGAATGACGGGAAGAAAAAAGGTTTGGAACAGCTCATGATCCAAAGCACACAATGTAATTTGTAAAACATGGTGGAGGCAGTGTGATGGCATGGGCATGCATGGCTTCCAGTGGCACTGGGTCATTGGTGTTTATTGATGATGTGACAAAAGCAGCCGGATGAATTCAGTGTTTAGAGAGATACTGTCAGTCCAGATTCAGCCAATTGCAGCAAAGTTGATTGGACGGCGCTTCACAGTACAGATGGACAATGATCCAAAATACACTGCAAAAGCAACCCAGGAGCTTTTGAAGGAAAAGAAGTGGAATATTCTGCAATGGCTGAGTCAATGACCTGATCTCAACCCAATTGAGCATGCATTTCACTTGCTGAAGGCAAAACTAAAGACAGAAAGACCCACAAAGAACAACTGAAGACAGTTGCAGTTAGAGCCTGGCAAAGCATCAGAAAGGAGGAAACCCAGTCTTTGGTAATGTCCATGGGTTCCAGACTTCAGGCAGTCATTGCCAGTAAAGGATTCTCAACAAAATATTAAAAATGAACATTTTATGTATCATTATATTCATTTGTCCAATTACATTTGAGCCCCTGAAAATGGAGGTACTATAAAAATGGTTGCAGTTCCTAAAATTTGTATTTGGTATTTATGTTCCACCCCTTGAATGAAAGCTGAAAGTCTGCACTTCAGATTAAGTTGGATTGTTTCATTTTAATTTATTCTGATGACATACAGAGCCAAAAGTATGAAATTGTGCCTGTGCCCAAATATATGTGGACCTATGTTTGTGTGTATCTATCTATATCCCACAAATTACCTATTTGGAAAGTAGATGATGAGTTTTTTGAAGTTGTAATGTTTTGTCACAATTATTTAGAAAATTATTTTTTCACTTTTTTTTTTATTTACATATGGTCACCAGTGCAGTACAGCGTTCTCCTATGGCTGGTGTGGCAGTGAGCAGGGATACTGATTGGTAGCAGTATGCACAAAAAAAAGAAATGTATAATTTTTTTACTTTTTTTTTTTTTTTTTCTTGCATACTTTCATCAGAATAGTTTAGTGTCCCTAGAGTGATATTTTTTTAACACTGTTATTGCTTTTAACATTGAAGATCACTGGTATAAAACCATAATTTTAACTGTCAGGAATGGCTTTTCATTCACGACCGCTTGTTTACTGTTGACATGCTGTGATTAGCTACAGCTAATCACATGGTGCAGGTTTCCAGGTACCATGTTATAGCTGTGGCCTAATCACAACAGTAAGCAAGCTGTTCATGAATGAAAGCCATTCATGACAGTTTGCTTACAATAATATAATGTGATTGCTATGTCATAGCATTCACGTGCTGCGAGCCGCTGTGTCCACCAGACACAGCGGTCATGGGATCACAGTGCTGCACGCCCCAGGAGGCTGCATTAGTGTGCCAGGCGCTGTCCCAGGATGTTGCCATGCTTGCCTGTTCCACCCGGTTTCAGTACATTTACTGAGAGCAGGTCAGCAAGTGGTCAAGAAAAAAATATAAGGTAATTTTGAAACTGATGGCAACAACACCTCAAAAAAGTTGGGACAGGGCCACAAAAACATGGCAAAGTGGTACTAACAAGGAAGAGCTTGAAGAACATTTTGCAGCTAATTAGGTTAATTAGTAACAGGTCAGTAATGTGATTTGGGTATAAAAAGAGCATCTGAGAGAGTCAGAGTAAAGATGGACAGATGTTCACCAATCTGTGAAAAGCTGCATCTAAAAATTGTCTAAACAATTTCTGAATAATGTTTTTCAATGTAAGACATTAAATGCGAAGACTTTACATTACGTTCTGTACATGACATATTTAATCAAAAGATTCTGAGAATCTGGAGAGATCTCTGTGCAAGGGACAAGGCCGAAATGCAATATCAGATGCCTGTGATCTTTGGGCCCTCAGACTGCCCTACATTATTAACAGGCATCTTTCTGTGAAAGACATTACTGCATGCGCTCAGGAATACTTTCAAAAGTCACTGTCTATGAACATAGTTCACTGTGTAATCCAAAAAATGCAAGTTAAAGCTCTATCATGCAAAGAAGAAGCTATCTGAATATATTCTAGCAATGCCACAGTCTTCTTTGGGCAAAGCGCATTTAAAATGTTTTGTTGCAAAGTGGAAAACTGTTCTGTGTCCCGACAAATTGAAATGTAATTTTTGCAACCATGGGTATCGTGAACGCAGAAGTCAGTTCAAGCCTATAATCTCTGATGGTATGGGGGTGCATTAATGCATCTGGAATGGGCAGGAATGGGACAATATTTCTCTTCCAAAACTCCAGCAGCTTGCTTCCTCAGCAGACATTTACAGAGTGTTGTTAAAAGAGGAGGGGATGCTGCACTGTGCAAAACATGGTCCTGTCCCAACTTTTTTGAGACATGCTGCTGCCATCAATTGCAAAATTACCTTGTTTTCTTAAAACGGTACATTTTCTCATCTTAAACATTTTGATATGTTTTTTATTTTCTATTGTGAACAAAATATGGGCTTTTGAGATTTGCAAATATTGCATTCTGTTCTTATGTAGATTTTACACCGCGCCCCAACATTTTTGGAATTGATGTTGTAAATTTTCACAATTCTGTGTCAGAAATGTCTGTTTGAAACATGAGCCATGCAGGGTGGCATGGCACTGCACAGGTTAATCCATGACCGCTGGTTGTAGTCTTAGAAATGCATTTTCCTTTAAAAAAAAAAATGACATACCCTGTAATTCCTGGGTCTTGCATTCAAGTTCTGGTGCACGTGAAAGCTTAACAGATCTTACCATGCTGGTAGAGATGTTTTTGTTTCATAAAGTGTTTGTGATGCAACACAGAGAAATGGTTAGGTATGCACGTGAGAGGTTAGTTGATCCTTGGTGAATAGGGACAAGGTAGGTGGATCAAGGAATGTACATAGGAACAGTGATAAACATATCACTATACTTTGCAGCCACAACATGTGAGCCCATCATTACATGGTAAGGCAAACAAACATCCCCAGGGCATTTGGTTCATAGGTTATGTGGATGACTTACTGAAGGACTCCTCAGCTAAGACCATGTTTGCCATAGTCCAAATGACCATCAAGTACCTTCAAATCTTCTGCCTGGATAATCAAATTTTCAAAGTCTACCACCCCCAGCCTACACCATCTAGTATCTGGATCTAATCTTGTATACAGCCCAAACCAGGATCTTTTGCCCTCAGGAGCAGATCGCCCCAATAAGGTCCAACTCTTGGTCCCTCAGGTTTCAACACCAAGTCACAGGTCACAACAATTTGCTTTTGCATGAGGGTTCTGTGTTGTATGGTTTCCTCTTTTGAGGCAATTTCCCTTTTGCCCAACTTTACTCCAACATCCTCAAGATGTGGAACAAGCAGACCCAACCCTGCCTTGAAACTAAGATAGTTGTTCCTTCACAGGACTGGGAACATGTTAAATGACAGATGTGAGTTTTACAGGGTTGAGGTTTACTACTCTCTGCCTGTCCAAGGGACATAGGAGTCATAACTATGCATCAACATTCTGGAACTAAGAGCCATTAATCCTAGATTGTAAGCTCCCAGGATCAGGCCCTCCTTTCCCTCTTGTATTGAACTGTATTGTTCCTGTATTGTCTCCCGTTATGTTGTAAAGCGCTGAGCAAACTGTTGGCGCTATATAAATCCTGTATAATTATTAAACTGTCTACAATATTCTACAAGGTCACCCAGTCAGAGTGCAGTCAGACAGTGCCGCAGCGGTAGCCTACATAAATCAGTAAGGGGGCACCAGCAGCTTAGCAGCCTTGAAAGAAATAAGCCAAATACTCTTAAGGGCAGAAACATATACTGTATTCCAGGAGTGGATAATTGGCAGGGGGTTTTCTAAACATTCAATGTCTGAGAGCGTGTTCTCTGCATCCAGGGATCTTTAAAAACCTGTCACAGGTGAGGAAAACCAAACGTGGACATCCAGGTTCAACAATAACCTGAACAAATTCATAGCCAAGACCAAGGTTCCTCTATCCTTTGCAATAGATGGTCTGGTGATGACCTTGGACTCATCTACTGGTTTATGCCTTTGTTCTGATGAAGATCCTCCCTCGACTGCTGCACAAGGTAGAGGTAGAAAGGGTCCTGGTGGTGCTCATAGCACCAAACTGACACTCTGACTTCTGGCAGACAAACCCTGGCTTCTTCCAAACAAACTAGACTTTACAGGCTTAAGGCCTGCTATTCCGTCCTGTTTCTCACAGGCTTTAATCACATGCCTATGGAAACCCAAGTCCTAAAGGATCTTTGATTTGGTTATTCCTAAAGCACCAAAATTAATCGCGCTTGGGCGAAAATGTCAAATGTGACCTAGACAAGCAGCTAGCATAATAATACAGGATACAATATAACAAAATATATAAATTATACAGTGCAGCGCTAATAATAGCAGATTACCAATTAAAAAATTTCAAGCATAGTCCCACATAGTTACAAATAAACGAGAAGTCTCTCCAGAGTAACCAAATAGTAAGATCAACTGGAAAAGTGCAAAGAGTCCACACAAATCTGGGTAAGCTGCTCAGTAGGTGCTGGTGTTCAGAAGATGAAGAAATGAAGGAAAGAAAACCTTCACCAACCCAATCCCACTGCCTCTTACGAAAACATACTGACCTTAAAAAGGAGTGGTCAAAACAGTGCTGTATATGATTAAAGAAGGACTTCAAGGATGGGCGCTTCACCAACTCATCTCCCACATGACAATCTTTCCAATTGACAGATCGATCCAGCCAGGAGGACAAAGTTGCTCCCAAAAGCGTCAATTGACGGAGAGAAAAACCCATCTCTACACCCATAGTGTAGAAAACCAAGTACCAGCTATTTATTCACAGTAATACATTTACACATAAAAAACATAAAATCAGCATATCACCAGTTTCCATAGATTGTTTCAAACCAACAAGAAAGTCGCTGCATCCCAGTGCGCGAAGACGTCACGCGCAGTAACTCCGCCCAACACGTTTCATCAATATGTTATCAGGGGCGTGAACTGCATTTTGGCTATCGCGCATATATATATAGGGAGATGGATTACCGCCTCTTAATTGGTTACGTTGCACTCCAGGAAGTAATAGAGAGCATGCTAAATACCAAAAGTGCACTCCAAACACAGGAAAGCGTTCCACTGGCCAGAAATGCGCTTCAAAGGCAACAAATTGGGACAGGTCAAAGGACCTGAAACCTTAAATGCCTAAAAAACCTAAACAAGGCACCGAAAAACAAATTAATAGAAGTATGAAGGACTAGTGACCAGATACCAGTACATATGCTACATAAAAATGTACAACTAAAAAGGGGGAAGGCAGGACCTTCAGGATCAGAGCCCGCACCTGGCAACAGTGCCATCTTGTGGTTAATATCCAAAATACAAACCATTCAAAAACCAGTATGTGTAAAAACAGCACAAAATACATTGAAAAATACAGAATAAGATACAAAATTAAAAAATAAATAAATTATAAATACCAAGCCTGAACATAGAATGGTTGAAAAACATAACAATCTATTCAAATTAACTATTATTAATAAAGGCATTTATATCCCATTCTATGTTCAAGCCATATGGGACACATGTTCTCAAAGAGTATATCTACCATGTTTCAAGTTTGGATATTTCCTCCTTGATGTAACTACCTCTCCAATTACTAGTGAATGTGTTGATGGCCATAAACAAGGTCCCGTTTTGGATTTTTTTAATGGTAAATTGGATAATCCTTTTACACACTTTGGTTATTCCCACCTTACTCAGAGCAAGGAAATCTACAAGATTTACCATTGCACATAGAAAGCTTACTTTACCTGGTGCTAGGGCAGAAGGTTTAACTTTATCACTCATATTTTGGCCTTTCTTCATTCTGGACTTGACCAGCTTCTTGCCCTGGGTACTCTCAAGGGACAGATTTCTGTTTTATTTATCCTCTAACAGAAACCCCTTATGTTACAATTCCTTATCAGGACTTTTCTACAAGGAGTTGTTCAAGTCATTCCCCATGGAGCTTCTAGGACCTAAAGATATTTGTTATAGCTCCTGTATCAGCTTGGTCTTAGGAGCTGTATCCCAACATATCATTGGTTCTATCATATCTTTGGGATATGCAAGTGCAACAGTTTTGTATGATATCCATCGAGTTTACCATCCATGTCCCTTCCAGGGAGGCTCTGTGACCTTCATGGTCAACTTGAACGTGTACTGACTGAATACTATCCTCCTAGGTCTCTCCAGTCTCGCTCCTGCACCTTGAATTTCCTCCAGGGTGCTTGCCACAGTGATCTCTCTGGTGCCTTCTCATGGCACCCACATTTTGGGACACACAAATGAGTTCCTTTGGAGTCTACAGTTGATATAGGCTTTGTCTACCTGATGGTCCAAATGTCTTCAAGATTCAGCTGGTTCTCATGTCATCCTAAAGCAGCACTGGAAGCTTTTCTTTCAGGCAGCTCAAAACAGTATTGTCCTTCAGTAGACCAAGCTACAGCTTCCTCACTTTCACGTCCTTTCCCCTTGGTCAGGCAATCATCCATTTCTTAGCTTTTGTAGAAATGAGTGTTGAGGGGCCATTCTGTCTGAGGCACCCCCTTTTTTCCAGCCTATTTGCAGACTACCTCAGACATTTTCTCTGCTTTTATGGGTCAACTGTTTAGGTAGATTAAAATATCTGATTCTGAGGAATAAGTAATTCCTGACCTGGTAGATTTGTCTTCTGGGGCTAGCAAAGATTTTTCTTAACCTTCTGGAAAGTCCTCTCTTTGGAGAAACTTTGTCTCCTGGTCTACATTCTGCAGTCCCAGAATAGGTGGTTCCTCTTACATCACTGGATGATTCCCCTGGACAAGTCTCCAGATTTGGTCACTGTTGGATGTTACTGTGCTGGTTTGTCTCTATCATCAAAGAGAAACAGATGGTCTTTCTACAGCAAGGAAGGTAGTTAGGATATTGGTTTGGATGCAGCCTTTCATTCCAGTCCTGTCAGCTCCGCTCACTTTTAAAGTGGAACTTTACACATAACAACCTATTATTATGCTACCAAAATTAGTGTGTGATGTGCAATAAGTCCATCCATGACATCTCCTTGCTACTAAATATTCCACAGTCAACTGTTAGTGGTATTATTATTATACAGTATTTATATAGCGCCAAAAGGTTTGCTCAGCGCTGTACATTATAGTGGGGGACAGTACATGAGACAATACAGTAACAGAACAATACACGAGGGGTTCAAGGGCCCTGCTCTTTCGAGCTTACAATCTAGGAGGGAGGGGATAGTGGTACAGGAGGAAGTGGCTGTGGGGATGGAGTGGTAGTTCTGCAGAGATCAAGGATTCACATGTTGACGTGGTAGCTACCCAGTAATATGACAGCCAGCCTCCTCAATACCTTTAGGTTCCAGGATGTCTGTGATAAAAAAGAATGTCGATCAATTACCCCTTCATTGTCCATATGATTGTTCTATTGAACTGATCCCAGGGACAGAAATACCTTTTTCAATCTGTCAGAGCATATATTAAAAGTGTTCATGGAGTGGCTAGATGAAAATTAGGAGAAAGGCTTTATTAGACACTCAACATCTCCTGCAAGGGCAGCCCTGTTCTTGGTTGAACGATAGGACTCTCACCTTGCGTCCATGCATCATTTACAGGAATTTGAAAAAAATGAAAAACCGTTACCCAATTCCATTAATCTCTGAACTGTTGGAAAGACTCTGTCCTGCCAAAGTCTTTACAAAACAAAAACTTACAGGGGACATATAACCTTGTCCACATTCATCAAGGAGATGAATGGAAAACTGCCTTTAGAACCAGATATGGGCATTTTGAGTCCTTGGTTATGCCTTTGGCCTCTGTTATGCTCCCGCAACTTCTCAACACTTCATCAATGATGTTTTTTCGGGATTTGTTGGACCAGTTTTTGATTGTTTATCTGAATGATATTCTCATATTTCCTGATATCCTGGAGGAGTATCACAAGTATGTTTGCACTGTTTTTGAAAGATTAAGGAAGAATAGATTAAACTGCAAAAATGTCAGTTTGAACGAACTGAGATCCAGTTCTTGGGATATATTGTTTCTCCAGAAAGAGTGAGCTTGGATCCTGAGAAGATAAAATCAGTGGTGGATTGGCCTGCCTATCACATACATGGTAGAAGAGCCTGATATGGTAAGGATGGCCTCTCTTACACCTCTGACTTGGGGCCCCTGAACAGAACAGAAGGCACAGGAGTACAGAATGGCACAAGCACCTGTCTTCAGTGCAATAGTGAAGCAGGCAGGCTGGATGCCAGCTGGTGAGCAGTAGACTGAAGCAGACTGGTACTGGCAACAGCAGGCAGACAAGGCATATACTGGTAGCAGACAGTAGATATGCAGGCACAGCTGGATGGTAGGCAGGTACCAGCAACAGCAGGAAGAATAGCAGAGTCAGGCAGTCTGGGTAATACACTGGCAGACAGATCAGGTACAGATGCGCAGGCAAGAGAGTGGTCAAGGTACAAGCCTGGTCAGGAGCCAATCAGTGGAGCAGTAGCAAAAAGAACAGGCAGAAGCAATGAGCAAAAGACAAGCCGAGGTTAGTGTAGGCAGAGGTTAAGGAGTAGACCAAACGGCCAGGTTAGCAACTGTAATCAGAATACAGAATCACAGGGTATCAGGACACATGGAAAGCTGAAGACAAAACAGCACTGGCTCAGTTTAAATAGCTCATTTGGCACCATCATCTGTCAGGAGTGCGCACAAGCACACTGATGCGCACAGGTATACAGTACGCATGTATGCACATGAACATGTGCCTATCTTCTACATGCACGAGAAGGAATGTGGATTAGCTTGTGATGATGCACAGAAGTCCACCCAGGGGAGCCATCTTGTCTACTGGCATGTCCTACCTGCCCCTAGAAATGTTAAGGAAATATGATTTCTGGATTTGCCAGCTTCTAGAGAAAATTCATAAGAAACTTCTGTAAGGTGATAGAACCAATTACACAGCTGACAAAGAAAGGGGTGCCCTCGGTGTGATCACCTGAAGCACAGACTGCCTTTAGTAAGCTAAAGACTCTTTATACTTCTGCACCAATATTGGCATATCCTAATCCTGAACTTCCTTTTATTGTGGAAGTGAATGTTTCAGACTCTGCTATCCTTTCTCAATGAAAAGAAGAAAAGATGCAGCTTCATCCTTGTGCCTATTTCTCTAATGTTGTCACCCGAAAGGAATTATGATCCTGGGAATAATAGTTGCTGGCAATTAAGGAAGCCTTTTCTGGATAGAGGCATCTGCTGAAAGGGACCAATCATCCTGTAACTGTTATCACTGATTATAAAAATGTGGAATTAATTTGTTCTGCCAAGAGATTTTCTTTTAGACAAGCATACTGGTCTCTCATTTTTTCCAGGTTCAATTTTATCATCTCATATGGACCTGAGTCAAAGTATGGTATGGCTCATGCCTTAGCAAGGATGTTGTCTGAGCATCTCTAGGATGGCAACTCTGAATGTACAATCCTGTCTCAGAAGAACTTTCTAGGGGCCGCAGGTTCCAAGGCATTCTTGAGTCTCCTCAAAGAAGGGTATGAGAATGACCCATTTCTCAATCATCCTCCTAAGGACATTAACCTTGAGTACAAATATGACTTTTAGACTCTGGCACATCATCTCTATGTATCTGAATCAGTTCGAGTTTGCAGGTTGGTGCATGATTCTAGACTTGCTGGGCATTTTGGGGTTTCTAAGATGGAAGAAACTTTAACATGTTCCTTTTGGTGGCCTGGTGTCAGGAGTGTGTGATGCTCCTGTTCCATGGCAGCTGCTGATCTGTCCACCTGTAGGGCGATGGATGTAGAGACAGCCTTTGGGTGGAAACCAAACCTGTTTTAAGCCTGCCAAGCTCTGAGTGTCATGTTTGTGATAGTTTTTGCAACATATGCTTCAAGCTCCCTGTTTGCCTGCCTTGTTATCGTGCCTTCACCTTTGCTTGATTCCTGCCCTACCTACTAGTTTATAATTCCTTGTTATCAATCTTTGATTGGACTTTGGACTACTCTCTGAACACTGCCTGCCTTTTGACCATGGATTTTACTCTTCGAACATTGCCTTCCTTGAACCCAGACTGCCAGTGGACCACTGCCAGTCTGCCAACTGCAAGTACCTGTTTCTTGTGCTTAGTTTGTGGCTGCGCAGGCATGGTAGCCAGGCATTATAGCATTGTGTATAAGATCTGAGGGCAACCGAATAACGGTAGGCCTGCTTGCCTTATGGAAAATGGGCTGCTATAGGTGAAGCATGCTATAGTACTTGACCAACAATGCTAGGGATAGGCATGTCACATGGTATGTGACCTCATGTCTGACCTGTGCACACAGTAAGACAACCTGAGCACACAGTGCTCCAACCACTCCCTGTTTCATCAAGACTATGGGGGTCAATTTCTATTGACTTCACGGTTGATCTTCCTCCTTTGAAAGAAGTTACCACTATCTTGGTAGTTGTCAACTGTCTCACTAAAATGGCTAATTTTTTTACCTGTTAAGGGGGCATCGTCTGCTGAAAAAACTGTGGGGTTAGTGGTTCAAGAAGTCTTTAAACTATATGGAATTCCTGATGATGTGGTATCTGACAGAGGAGTACACTATACTTTGAAATTTTGGAAGATTTTGGAAAAGCTTTTGCTCAGTTTTAGGCGTAACAATTAATCTTAGTCTTATGCTCTTCATCCTTAGTCTAATGGTCAGACTGGGAGGACCTATCCAATTTTAGAGCAGTACCTTCAATGTTTTGTTAGTTATCTGCAGGATGACTGGGTGGAATATCTTCCTACAGAGTTTGCTTATAACAATTCGAAACATAGCTGCACTTCCCAAAGCCCTTTTTTTTTCTTGATCTCCCTATCTCACCTTAATTTCTTGCTGTTACCAATTGATTAAAAGTATGGGGTTAACAAAAGAAAACATTTATACTTACACAGGTGGATGTAGCATCACTTCAATGACGCATCTGTCCCCTGCCACTTCTAAGACTGAGAACTGAATGATCAAATACCACTGATTGCTCAGTTCTCCATCCTCAGTGAGCAGACAGAGGGTGACCGTCAGTCACTGCTTTGTGCTGCCCCTTCATTGCTCACTGGAGCGTCGGGCTGTGGAGGGGGCGGGAGCATGGTGGGGGGCGGGGGCGGGAGCATGGTGAGAGGCTGAGCCACAAGCTGGTCAGGTTTCTGGGTGAATCCCGACCATATGGTCAAGAATTTTTATGAAGGAGGCTCAGGAATATTACAAGAAGGTCGATGACAGACATTGCAGATCACTCCAAACTTTTTGTGGGTGACAAAGTTTGTTATCTACCAAAAATATGAAGGTTCATGTTCCATCTACTAAGTTGGGTCAAAAGTTTGCGGGACATTTTCAGATCTCTGCTCAAATCAACTTGATCACCTTTCGCTTAAAACTTCCTGATAGCTTGAACCCTGTTTTTCATATGTCGATAATCAAAACATTTCATAAAAGTCTTTTTATTTTAAGAATTCTTCCACCTCCTCCACCTGTTGAGGTACAGCGCGAAGAAGAATTTGTTGTTGAGAAAATACTTGATTCCAGGATCTTTAGGAACAAATTACAATATCTGGTTCAGTGGGAAGGCTATGGGCAAGATGAAAATTCTTTGGAACCGGAGGAGAAAGTTCACACCTCTAGATTAACAAGATAACTCCACCACAAACTTGGTCCTAAGACATCCAGGGAATGTCCTGGGAGGAGCGGAGTACTGTCAGGACCCAGATCTGAATCTGCAACCTCTGCTGTATCTGGCAATATGTCTTCTTGCTGGGCCACATGAGATACTGGACTGTTCCATGCCTGATTTCTTAGACAACCTTACCTTGTCTCTTGTTTCTCTTGAATCTTGACCCTTTGCTCCTCCCATGAACTATTTACACCATGCCTTTACAGTTCCTGTTTGCCAGATTATTGTGCTCTATGCAGTCACTATCTCAATCTTATCACTCCTGCTGGCCGTATATTTGCTACCACTCATGATCAACCTTTGGCTTGTTCCTCAGCTATGCTTTTGCTTGATCCCAACCTGCAACCACTTGTTTCTGACCTTTGCCTTGTTTACTGACTACACTTCGGCTTGATCCCTGCCTGCTATATCTGCTACTGGACCATAGCTTGCTCACCTCCTGGTGGGGCAATCCTAAGGACCACGACCTAGTACTACCCATCTCCATCATCAGGATCTCTGATGTATATCTGTTAGTGCTTAGACCCCACACCTCGGGTGAGCCCATGTCATCCAACAGAGCGACCTGCGTGTATACCTATCCAGCTAGTCGGTGGGAGTCTCTCTACTTCTAAACCTACTGGTCTCTGAGCCTGACCATGGCACAGCCTCCATTATATTGGTGGGCAGTGGCAGTGCTTTTTAAGAAACACTTTTTCAGGTTGATATAGTGGATCTTGCTTCAAATCACATAGAAGACTGGTTCCATTTGTTAATGTGCCTGTTTTTAAGCTCTAAGCTTATGGCGTTTGGGGCAAATTATGATTTAGTTCATCAGACTTTAGATATGTGCGGTTGGTTTCATTCCGGATCGACATTCGGACAAATTTTTCGTTACTTGGAGATTTGGATGTATCTGAATTTTCGAATTACAATAGTAACGAATCCGAAATAATGAAATGAAATTTAAACAAAATTCAAATCAAATCCAAATACAAAAAGAATAAAATAAAACATAAATGGAATAGAATAGCAAATAAAAGAACAGAATAGAAAATAATATAATAAAATAAATTAAAATAGAATGGAAAAGAATAGAAAGGAATTGAATAGAATGGAATAGAATAAACAATAGAATAAAATAAAATAGAAAATAAATGTCTTCTGAAATTTGAATTTTAAAAGAATACTGTTCGAATTCGAATGAATAGATTAGAATAGAAAAGAATAGAATAGTATAGAATAGAAACAATATAACCGTCTACAGAAATTCAAATTTCGAATAAATTAAATTCAATCTCAAATAGTTTAGAAAAGAATAAAATAGAAAATAAGAGAAACGAATAGAATAAAAAAGCAATAAAATAAAATAGAATATATTAAAATAGAAACGTAACTGTCTTCCGAAGTTCAAATTTCGAATAGAATAAATTGAAATGCCAATTCAAATGCCGATTTGAGTGCAGACAATAAAGAGATTCAAAGTGTCATTGCTCATCTTGTATTTTCTCTGAATCATTCATCAGAAGATCAAAGGGATGTGCTTCATCTTTTTTAAGTATAAGTATTTTTACTTAACTGCTTATTAACCCTTAGTTTACCCTAATCAATCCTAATTAACTCCTTCTTCCCTTTCCTTTCAAAAATTTTGTGTCATTTTGAACAAGACAAGTTATAGTGTAGTTATAGTGTAGTTTTGGCGACCCCCCTCTGAAGACGTGCTGGAGCACGATACGCATCAGGAGGAGCCACACCACGCCGTGACGTCACGCCGCAACGTGGAGCTCCGGTGGCCATTGTTTACTACCAGCTGGTCAGTCCTCTTACAGACTACTGTCTGCAACGTTGTACACATTTTATATGATGCACCTTTTTGAATAAAAGTCTTTGTTTAACCTACTACACTATGGGAGTGTCCTTGTTGCCCCCTGGGGGAGTGTTCTAGCCTGCAGACCCACTACTAGGACGGATCACCACCTACCACCCAGGCCATTCGGAGTGACAGCACCCACTAGGACCATACAGGTGTATCTTAGTGAGAAGGACAACTCATCTCGGATCCGATAGAAGGAAGACCTCCTACCACCTGGCATCAGGATAATTACATACAAGGCGCATTTAATATGCGCGTCCAGTGAGTGCGCATTTCATTATCACCTCTATCTGGACAACGAAGTCACCTCAATTATCCATATTTACTTATATTTTTGGGACTATTTCTTATCCTTTGTATTTTATCCATTCACTCTAAGGAACTGGGTGTATATATATTGGTTACGAGCGCTGCACTTGTTATATACAAAGTTATAGTGTATATATATATATATATATATATATATATATATATTCTATTTTTTTTTTTTTTTAATTCTTCATATAAATCACAAGACAAGTCCATCCACAGAAAATTTTGAACATAAAGAATGTCAACTTGCTTAGAGCAAGGCCAGCCTAAGAAAAAAAAGCTTGTATGCATAATGAAAGATAATTAATAGGAACAAGAGATGTCTGAGGTTTTGCATATAACCATCTTGAGCACTAATACCTAATAAAGTAGCTGGGGGGTAAAGTTCAAGAAAAGAAGAACAAAAAAAGGACAGGGTAGGAGAAAGGACTGAGAGGAAGAACCAGGAAGGGTAGAGATAGAGTGCTAGGGACAATGCCTGCACTTGTAACCATGGACAAGACTCAGTAGAGGCAGATTGATACCATCTGAGAGGCACAGTAGTATTGCCTGGATTCCTTACACAGTAGCAATGTTATAGAAAGATGGGGGAGGTCATGTAGCAGGGAACATCAAAGCCTTGTACAGGGCACAGCAATTAAAGGCTGTCCAGGGCAGTAATGTGTTATGAAATGTTTCTTCATGGTCGTAGAGAGTAGTTGTCAGTTCACCCATTCCACAAAATGTTATTAATTCTGAATCCTGGGGGGTGTCATTGATTTCCATAGGGTCAGGACACAAACTCAGGCCACGATGAGGAATTTGACTGTGAGAGAAGATCTGTAGCTGTTGGGACCTAGGTCTGAACCTGCGACCTCTGCTGTATCTTGCGATATGTCTTTTTGCTGAGCCAACTGAGATGCTGGACAGCTCCCTATCTGATCCATTGGACAATCCTGCCTTGTGGCTTGTTTCTGCTGAACCTTGAACTCCATGCTCCTCCTATGAAAGTCATGCATTTGCACTTCCTATTTGCCAGATTATTGTGCTCTCTCCAGCCAATATCTCTCTCTTGTCACTCCTACTGCCATCTGTACCTCTGCTACCACTCATTACCAACTTTTGGATTTTTTACTAACTATACTTCTGTTTGATCCCTACCTGCTATATCTGATACTGGACCTCAGCTTGCTCACCTCCTGGTGGGGCAATCCTGATGACTGCAAGATGGTACTAACACGCAACAAAACCCATCTCCACCATTAGAAGCCCTGGTGAACACTGGTTAGTGCTTAGACTGCACACCTCAGGTGAGCCCACGTCATCTGCCAGGGTGACCTACTGCTGCATTTATCCAGCTGGCTGGTGGAAGCCTCTCTACTGCTTTAGCTACTGGTTTCTGAGCCTGACCCCGACCATGACATAATAGTCTGGCTCAAAACATGGCGGTCGCTATAGCAAATGCTGTGGCTCCTTTCAGGCAACAAATTACAGAGCTGCAGAAGTTCAGTGTTACCTACCAAGAAAAATTTCTCAAACTGGAAAGTGTGGTGAAAAGGCAACAGGAAGAAATCCATGCTCTGCAGAAACACTTGCTGGATGTACGTTCCCGAGATGATGCTAACTCCGTATGCCTCCACCAACCAAACAAATGGAGACCACCACCATTATAGAGGTTTCCTTAAAGCAGACCACCAGTTATTTTTTTTTACCATGCAGTGGGGCTGTCAGGGGGGCAGAGGGCAGGAGGTCAGCAGGGTAAAGGATAGGGTCAGCAGTTTGCAGGGCAGTGTACAAGGGGTCAGCAGGGCAAAAGATGGGAGGTCAGCAGAAGAGGGTATAGGAATCAGTAGAGCATTGTACAGAGGTCAGTATAGATGCAGTACTTCAATGAAAAATTACCATTTAGCTGTAAAAAACTGACATTCAGGAGCAAGCAGTATCGTCTCCTGAATGCCTGCAAGCTGCCTCTGCAAAGCGATCCACTGTGGACTGCTTTATAAAGGAGTGGTAGGGACTGCAGCAAGTGTGAAAGAGGCCTTAAGCCACAAAGGGCTTATTCTGACTCTCATATACTTATATACATACTGTATTTACTTCCATTTATTTTGTGCGCATATAGCTTGGTTTGATTCTGCATCCCAGTGATGGTTAACTAATAAAGTTTTGCAGGCCTCAACTGTAACTCCTGACATACCAAAGTGATATGGAACAATTCACGTCACTCTGGGCTCACTTGGTTACTAGCAAGCTGCACACTGGATCATCATTGATCATTACTGAATGTCTGGACCACTACTTAACAGATATGATCAATGATGATTTATTTAACTCAAGCTCCTACATAGAGCTAGATATGCCTCTTTATGATCCTCCAGAAGGGTGGAGTCCTTTATAGCTGGGGTATCACAACTCTTTCCTCCTCTAGTAGATGAATATCCAGATGCTATATCCTATTCAGATGAGTACCACTCCATAGACATTCCCAGTGAAGTAAAGAGATCCAGCATAGTATAAAACCCTTTATTACAATCCTTCTAATATAAAAATGCTTACTCACATAGTATCGGTTACCAGTTGGCGGTTTCACCACACTGTGGGTGTACTGCATGTGGGAATACTGTTAAAGGTGCACCAAGAAGGCGCCCACGCCGGATATGACGTCACTATGCAAACTCCTTTGGCCCCTCCTTCTGGCGTATCTACGCGTTACGTCACGATTAACACCAAGTGACTTCCTCAGGAGATCCTGGGCAGGAAGGTGAGGGGGCACCCCTGTTATTGTGGATTCACACAAAGCACCTGCATGAAGAGTTTTTGAGTGTGGTGTGTTTAATCACCTATAAGGACACCTACCTATTGGGGACTCACTCATTTGATATTGTATATACCATCAGGAGAGGCCCCCTGTCATGCATGAGGTCTTGCAAGGGGATTATATGTTTTTCCCACTTAATGCATGTTTTAATATGTTTTATGCATAGATATTTGTTAGCGCTGCACTACCATTAGACCTTATCTTTTGTTGTATTTTTTGGTGCCTAGGTTGTGGCACTAGTGTGCTGGCTGCTTAGTGTGTTTTATGATTAATAGCCCAGGAGTTATTGATTTGTATTACATTAGAGCTACACTACATTACACCCCGCAAAGGCTGTCTTGTATATATCCAAACACCTCCAGTACTTGTCAGCGATGTGCCACAGAAGATGGTACTCTTACACATATGCTGGGGGCCTGTCCTCACTTACAGACCTATTGGAAAAAAGTAGTATCCACTGTTAACTCTTTAGGTGATATGTCAGTTGCCCGAGATCCTCTTATTTTCCTAATGGGCATGACTGGCAATATGACAAATACCTGCTCTGTTAAGTTATTCATATTTATTTGGCATTCTATGCCAGGCGGACCATTCTAATCAAGTAGAAGGGCCCACAACCTCCCACTGTAGCAAAGTGCTAGGTGGCTATTAATGCAGTTCTCCCACTATACAAGCTAACCTACGCTAGTCACAAATGTCGGAGAAAATTTGACAAGATAAGGTCCAACTGGAGAGATGCCTAAGGAATTACTGTTTGATGAGCTACTTACTTGATATCAGAACTTTTTCGACCTAGATTCTGAAGGACGAATAATGGTCATATTTAGTTGCTGGCTTCATTTTTTTCCTCTACCCCCTTTGTTTATTTATACCCTGGGCCCCCTTTCCTTCTTCCTCAGTCCTTCCTTCCTCAGTTTCCTCTCTTACCCACAGCTAATCTTGGATGGTACATAAGATACTAAGGTACAAAGATTCTATTTTGGAAAGTACATTTCTGATGGTATTTATCTTTCACTGTATATCTAGGCTGCTATTACTACAGCATCTCTGTATGTTTATTCATACGTCCCAAATTTTTGAGATGCTAAAATATATGGCAAAGATTTGGCATAGGACACCCCCCTACCATGCCCCCTTAAAAGAGAATTAAAAAAATATTAATTAACGTGCTTTTTTACCACTGCTATTCCTTTATACTGGCTTTTGAAATTGACAAATGTAGCAATTAAGAAATTGGATGACTGGTTTAGCACTGGGAAACACTTTTTGAAAGATAAAAATGCATTTTATATACAACTATATAGATCAGACCAAATTAATGGACAAATGAGAAAGAAAGAGGAACAGAGAGACTTTGTTCCAAGTCAGGGACAGTCCCTCAAAATCAGGGACAGTTGGGAACTACAGTATGTTATTTCATGTATTCTGTTGCTACTGACCTGTACATTGTGTCACATTTTAATGAACATTTTTACTGGCAAAAAAGATTCACGATATCTTATCTCCAGTACAGGTGATAAGGGCCATTTCCCCTGATCTTTCAGACTCTATTTTAAAGGCTTAGTCTAGTGGTCTGCCTAGTCTACCCCAAGGATAGCTGTTTGTTTCCCTCTACCTTAGGCTTAAAGTTCTTTCTAAAGCACATGACCCTAACATGGCCGGGCACCCAGGGATTAGCGAAACTTTTTCTTTGGTTTCTCGCAGGCTTTGGTGGCCTTTGGTTCCTATATAAAAGCTTGTGAAAAGTGTGCTTGCTCTAAGTCCTCAAAAATCAAAGCCTCCAGATTACCACTACCTTGCTAAGTTGTCCACAAGTTCTGCTGCCCAGAAACGTTTTGCGGATCTCCTCCGCCCTCAGGCTCCTCAAATTAGGGTTGGGGATCAGGTCTGGCTGTCCATAAGAGAAGAAATCTGTCACTGAGTTCCCTCGCAGAAAATGGCCCCTACGTTCATCAGGCCTTTCAAAGTTATTCACCAGGTTAACCCAGTCAATGGCATATTGTGGGTTGTCAGCACCTGGGGCAAGGCAAGTAATTTGCGCATCCTAACCACCCTAACTTACAGTAGAGCAGCCAGACGATAATAACTACCTGTTATAGGGGGAACCGTTATTATGACAATTGCCCCCCCCCCCCCCCCCATAGCTCTTACCTCTTCAAAAATCTTCCCCTCCCACTCTTTAAAAATCACCCCCCACACACACTTTTAACTCACAGTTCTCACTTCTTCACAACCCCCCCCCCCCCCCACACACACACACACACGCACACACTCAATTCATACGCAAATCCCCCCTACCACACACACTCTTCACAGCTTCTACTTCTTCGCAATCCCCCCCTCCATGCTTCACGAATACCCTCCCCCCACACTCTTCACAAATCCTCTCCTGCCCACACTCTTCACAGCTCTCACCTCTTCACAACCCACCCACTCGTCACAAATCCCCCCCTTCCCCACCACACAACTCCACAGCTCTCACCTCTTCACAAATCCCCCCCCACACTCTTCACAAGTGTCTGAGAATGTGAGAGAGAGGGGGCGAGAGAGAAAGAGGGGTGAGAGAGGGGGAGCAAGAGAGAGAGGGGGGATGCGAGAGAGGGGGGTAAGAGAGAGAGTTGTGAGAAAGGGGGGGCTGAGAGAGAGGGGAATAAAGTGAGAGAGAGGGGGGATGAGGGAGAGGGGGTTAAGAGAGCAAGGGGGGTGAATGGGGAGTGAGAGAGAACGAGAGAGGGGGTGAGAAAGGGAGAAGGGGGTGTGAGAGAGTGGGTAAGAGAGCAAGAGGGGGGTGAGAGAGGGGATGAGAATGAGAGAGGGGGGATAAGAGAGAGAGGTTGAGAGAGAGGAGGGTGGGTAGAAGAAAGTGGGGGAAGGGGAGGGGGGTGAGAGAGAGAGGGGGAGGTTGGTAGGAGAAGGGGGTGGGTAGGAGAGGAGAGAGGTTAGAGAGAGAGGAGGGTGAGTAGGAGAGAGAGAGGGGTAAGGGGGGTAGGAAGAGAGAGAGAGGGTGTAGAGAGAAAGAGGGGCAAGAATGAGGGAGAGGGTGAAATAGAGGGGATGAGAGTGAGGGGGGAAAAGAGAGAGAGAAGTTGAGAGAGGGGGGTAAGAGAGCAAGAGTCGTCGAGAGGGTGTGAGAAAGAGGGGGTGAGTAGGAGAGAGCAGGGAAGTAAGGGGGTTGGGAATGAGAGGAGGTGAGGGTGGGTAAGAGAGCAAGAGGGAAAGGGGGGTGAGAAAGAGAGGGGATGAGAGTGAGGGGGGGTGAGAGAGAGGGGGGTGGGTAGGAGAGATCGGGGGAGTAAGAGAGAGGGAGGATGAGTAGGAGAGAGGGGGTGAGTGGGTAGGAAAAGGAAGGTAGGAGAGGGGTGAGAGAGAGGGGGGGTAGGAGAGAGAGTGGGGTAAGAGAGGGGGTGGGTGGGTAGGAAAGAAAGAAGGGTGGGTGGGTAGGAGGGTGAGAGAGAGATCCACCCTCTGAAAACTTGGCTTTGCTTCAATAGTCCTGAAGAAGTCACCATCTGCCAAAGTGGTGCCTCTTATCCTATGGGTAGCATCTAACAGCAAACTGGATGTTTTATTTTTTTGTTAAACAAAGAAAAAAAGACCGAAAATTTTGAAAAAAAAAGTTTTTCTTAATTTTTATTGTAAAATTTTGCAAACAGGTAATTTTTCTCCACTGATGTGCGTTGATGAGGCTGCACTGGTGTGCACTGATGGACACTGATAGGCTGCACTGATGGACACTGATCGGCTGCACTGATGAGGCGGTACTGGTGGGCATTGATGAGGCTGCACTGATAGGCGGCAATGATAGGCACTAATAGGCAGCACTGAAGGGCACCAATAGGTGGCACTGACTGGTAGCACTGATGGGCAGCACTGACAGGCACAGATTGGCAGAATGATTGGACACATGGTAAAAGGCCACTATGATTGGCCCTTTACCATGACATGTGATCAGCTGTGTCCAAAGGACACAGTGATTATAGAGAGTGCCGGGTGCATGCCACTTGGGGTGCAGTTCTGGGAGGACATCATATGAAGCCCTCCCAGAACTGGATGACCGCACTGTAGCCGTTATTCGGCGATAGCACAGTCAACAAGTGGTTAAAACGCCCAGTTTGCACAATGACTATGGCCTCCCACAGCAATGAATGGTAGCACACAGCTATGCAAGGATTACGCCTGTGTTAGTGTAAACCCATGCATGCGCATGGGCATACAACACTGGATGCAGACAGTCTGTGCCCAAGGTTGTACGCCTGTCCACATGTGCAAGTTTACACAAGTGCCAGTGTAATTTCTGCTGAATACAGCCATTCATTGCAATGGGCATCTGTACGCTGCATCTGTGGGTCTCTTTCACCTGTTATTTAGGCTCCATGCATGCTGTACACTTTCTTGTGCATGAAGCCTGAATAGCATATGGGAAGGGCCCACAGTTGCTTTAACGCTTTCACTGGCTCACATTAGCAACAGCACCAAAGTATAGACAAACTTTACCTTTTTACATCAACTTTGTAGTTGAAGTGATTCAAGCAGCGACTGCCCAATCACTTTTACATCTGTGTAGAGGTGATAGCCTCACCCCTTGCCTGACACCCCTTACCAGATGTTCTGGACTTACCTGCCCTTCCTGAGTGCCCAGAACATTCATGGCAGGTGTCAGGATGGAGAGCAGCAGGAGATCCATGCTGGGCATTCCCTCGGTGTGCTCTGTTCCCGGCCACTGCCCCTGAACATGTACAGCAGCATGGCCAAGGAGTTTTGTAGTGTGGTGGGAAGAGCTTGATGGGGAACAGAGAGACTAGTTCCATATCAGGTCTTTGACGATCGTGGCGTCAGACCCCAGCCCTTCTCACCAAACTCGTGACCAAAGGACTAGCCAATCTAAAACCGCGCTGTCACGTGCGTAACAATGCCGCACCCAGCTGCACCCTGCACAAAGATTTTCCAGCTAATGGACCACAATCTGTGTACCTGCAGCCTGAATGCAATTGGTACTGGGTCAGGTTAATTACGCAATTAACCCTTCACACTGCCACCACCTCCTTTTTGTACAGAGAAAGAGGAAACTCGGCAATATTAGCAATAACACTATGATGTTGAATAATCGTCTGTATACACAATGTCACCGCAGGTAGAGATATATACAGGTTTTAACCCCTCACCTACAGGGCACTTATACCCCCTTCCTGCCCAGGCCAATTTCCAGCTTTCAGTGCTGTCGCACTTTGAATGACAATTGCGCGGTTATGCAACACTGTACCCATATGAATGTTTTACCATTTTTTTGTGACAGATAGAGCTTTATTTTGGTAGTATTTAATCACCTCTGGGTTTTTTATTTTTTCTTAAACAAACCAAAAATCACTGAACATTTTGAAAAAAATAAACGTTTTTTCTTAGTTTTTGTTATAAAATTTTGTAAATAAGTGATTTTTCTCCTTCACTGATGTGCGCTAATGAGGCTGCACTGATGGGCATTGACAGGCATCACTGATGGGCACTGATAGGCAGCACTGACTGGCACTGTTAGGCAGCACTGACTGGCACTGTTAGGCAGCACTGACGGGCACTGATAGGCGGCACTGATGCGCACTGATAGGCGGCACCGAGTGGCACTGATTGGCATTGATAGGCAGCACTGATGGATGACACTGAAAGGCAGCTCAGATGGGCACTGATATGTAGCATTGATGTGCACTGGTAGGCACTGATTTGTGGCACTGATGGGCACTGGCACGAGGCACTGATGACCAATGACACAAGGCACTGATGGACACTGACAGGTGGCACTGCTGGGGCTACACTGATCATCAGTGCCCCGATGATCAGTGTACATGTCCCCTGCGCGGAAAGCCGATTACTGGCTCTCCTCTCCTCTCGAGCTGTCAGCGTGACAGCTCGAGAGGAGAGAAATGCAGATAACCAGCATTTCCCTGTTTACATGTGATCAACTGTGATTGGACACAGCTGATCACATGACCGAGCCGACATCTTCGGCTCGTTCAGTGATTGGTGATCCGCTGTGTCCGAGGGACACAGCGCACCTCCAATCGCCGCGCTGCACGCTCCCTGAGCAGCACATGCGCGGTGAGAATGGGAGGATGTCATATGACATCCTCCCAGAACAAGAGAACCACCTTCCGTTCATCATATTACTATATGGCGGGCGGGAGCTGGTTACAAACACACAGTATCGCTCTTCAGAGACAGGGATTCTTAGTTTGCATTAAAGAGCTTTAGAAACAATTCAACACTTTTCAGATAATAGGATTTATTACTAAAAAGGTTAAAATGGTGCAATAAAAATATTTACAAAAAAAGATGTAGCCAATATATATAAATACAGAGAGCATTAACACAGCAAAGAGATAACAGAAAGAAGTTTAGGGAGGTAGAATACTTGCCATCAGCCTTGGTTTAAGCAGCTTTCAAGTGTCAGAGCAAAAGGGCGCCTTATCTCCCGAAGTAGGTTCCTGGTGTTAAAAGGAAGATTTCTTCAACTTCAACTCAACTCTACTAAACTCTCTGCTCCAAGCATAACAGCCTTTTTCTAGGAACTCAGCAGGGTGTCTCCTTGAATCAGAGAACCAATCGCCTCATTTGGGGAGGGTGTTGTAGGCGGGGGACTCAGACTAGAACCAAAATCCCTCATAAGTGACACCAGGGCAATAACCTTCCCTGGGTACATGTACCATTCTATCCACTAGTAGATTAATATGCAGAATCATCTGCTGAACGTCTAGATACGAAACATGGCACAGTTCACTATTTCAGCTAGAACTATATGCTTTTTGCTCGCCTGTAGACTTCCACTAGGGGGTGTAAGATATCAGGCGACTTGTATTAAACTGAGCCATCCGAATATGTGCTCCATCTTTATGTAATTATTTCCTATTTCAAGATATAAAATCATATGGAAAAATGGGTTTTTAAATGTGAGTCTGTTTTACAGCTAGCTGGAATGTCTTTGAAGCCCAGTGAGGGACTGGTTTATGGCTTTACGATCCTTTTTCAAGCAAGAGTCTCACAGACATACAGGGGCAGGCTAATTGGGGTTTATAACCATGAAGCTCCCCCACTGTGCCTGATTTCCGTGATCTCTGGCATCATACAGACCACATGTCACTCAACAGAGAGGGAGGGGGGGATTGGAGGGAAGCTGATTTGGGAGTAGAAATGATACAAGATGGACGCCTTTGCCAAAATGGAGGTTCGCATCCATCTCTGTACGTACAATTGCTACAAGGTCTACCTACCCTGTGATTCAAGTAATTTCCCAAATATGGGCAAATATAGCGGCCGTAGATAGACCTTGTTGCATCTGTCGGTAATATTACTGAAACTGGCACTGTTTGAATTAGGTGTAGTTCCTTTTGCAGGAAACTACTGCTAGAAAATAGTCGTAAAAGCTTTATTGAATTCCCTTCATTGTCTTGTTTCAGCTTGACTAAAGCTGGCCATAAATTATGCAAAATTCCTTCCTTCAATCATGGATTGAAGGAAAGAACGTTGATCGATTTCCCTCTTTAGCACAGCCAGTGTTGATGGGGGAATCCCTTCCACTGTGCTATTGTATTCTGATAGCGAGAGGTTTCCCTGTCGCCAAAATATAATGATCACTGTTGGCGCTATAGCTGCCGCCAGTGATCGCATGAAAAAAAGATTGACTTCAGTACAACCAGCCTCCCCATAGATGGATTGAAATTCAGCACGTTCCTGATGAACTGGCTAAATTTCAATCTGTCTATAGCCGGCTTAATTATGTATGCAGTCGCATCCAAGTTAGGAATTCTTCTAGCACAAGGGTGCATCCTTATCATACCCCCTGAATGATTTATGCACAAAAAACAATTGGTTAAATGACATCATTTCTTTATTCAGTAGTACTTTTCCTTTAGTACTGTTTGAATGAAAAGCAATTTTATAGAGGTTTACACACCTAACCAAAAAGTGAAAGTGGAAAAGATGTAAAAAAAAACGGGGCAGACGAGAGGTATACAGTTATTGGTTTATTTATTGATCAGAGGCATTAATATACTGACAAATTACACAGCACTTAAAGTGTTACTAAACCCAGGACCCTGCACGGTATCTGATCTCCCACAGTACACAGAACATGGAAATACAATTATTATAGTAAATATAAACTGCTAAATACCTTTTCTCATCAGCAGTTAGAGCAGTCTTTTGACTTCTATCACTGTCCAGCTGAGCACTGGTTAAAGCTTGTAGGAGGAGTTTTCATTCTCACACTGCCCTATGAGATTGCATAACCCCTGACTCTCTGCCTGGACAGTGCTGATTGGCCTTGTGCTGATCACATGCACTCTCCCAAGTAAAAGAAAAAACTCTCTAGCAATACACACCAAACTGAGCATATGCAGAGTGTACCCAAGGCTGTGTTCTAACAGGAGATTAAATAGGGAACGTGGAAGAAGGAGAGGATCAGAGTGTCACGATCGCAAGAAAAAACCACGATGTGACGTGTGTAACAATGCCACACCCTGCTTCACTCTGCGCAATGATTTTCCAGCTAACGGACCACAATCGATGTACCGGCAGCCTGGGCGATTGTTACTGGGTCAGGTTAATTACGCAATTAACCCTTCACACTGCCACCACCTCCTTTTTGTACAGAGAAAGAGGAAACTCAGTGTTATCAGCTATAACACTATAATGATTGAGATAATCGTCTACATAAATCGGTCCGCAGGCCGGTTATACAGAGGTTTAAACAAACACAGTAGCGTTCTCTTTAGAGGCAGGGATTCGTAAATTGCAATACAGAGCTATAGAAACAATTCAACACTTTCAGAAAGAAAGATTTATTACCTAAAGGTCAATAAAAATATTTACAGAAAAAAGATGTAACTAAGATATATATATACATATACAAAGAACCACAGCACAGCAAAGAGATATCAGAAAGAGGTGAAAGGGTTAAAGTACTTGCCAAAGTCCTGGGTTAGCAGATCCAAGTTCCAGAGCAGAAGGGTGCTTTGATCTCCCTATGTTACGATGGTCAATGGGAGAATTCTTCAACTTCCTCTCATAGGCCTGACAGCCCAATTTGTAGTTCTTCAGCAGTGGGTGTCTCTGATGCCACGGACCAATACCCCGTGTAGGTGTGGAGGTCTGGGTGTTGACCTAAACTAGAGCCAAAATCTCGTGCAGTTCATATTTGGGCACATAACTTTTCCTATGCACAAGTGACATTCCACCCGCGGGTAGATTATTATGCAGACAAGTCTGAGGATTGATTAGATATGAATTAACAAAGTGTACACTGAACGGTTTGCAAGATCTATTTTTCTGCTTTCCTGTGTGTCCGAGGCAAGGCAAGTGACCCATCAAACTGTTCGCCTGCTCATCGTCCATCTGACGATATGTTCGGTTTTTATGGAAGTCTCTCATATTCCAAGATATGAGACATAGGGAAAATATGGTTTTAACCGAGGTTATCTGATTCTGTCACCTAAACTGAGTTAAGTTTTATGAGGTTGGAATCTCTCTCAACTCCAGAGAAAGCTAACCTTATCTCTTCCGAGGTGTGCAATAGTACAGCTTTCTTGGGACAGTGAGGCACATCTTGGTTCCCTGCTGGGATCTGGCCTGCGACACTTCTAACACACACATATACTGCCATATGTCACTGTGCCTCTCACAGAGGGAGGGGGGGGGGAAGAATAAGGGAGAAATATATTTGTCAGGGCAGTTAACCTCTTTGCCAAGATGGAGGTTGAAACCAAAATGGTTGAACCGCGTCCACCTCTGGGTATACACTGTTACACAGAGAAGACAGGATCAAACATAATTTTGACACAATGCAGAGGATTAACCCCTTAAGTTCCACAGTGAGTATAGCAAGCATGCTTTACTGCATATACAGACTTCCACGTTCCCTATTGCATATACAGACTGATTTTACTGTTGTGGCTTTAGTAGCACTTTAACATATGTACATTTCCATCAGTCTCTGCCCTCAAGGAGATACAATTTTAAGCAGAACTCAACTGCATCTGAGCACCTCAAATTGAAAATGCTATTTTTTATATATTTTTAATATTCAAAGCAAACTCACCCATCCATCCATGTCTCCATGCTTTATTTGGTTGAGAAATCACTTTAATCACTAGCCTACAGGGCACTTATACCCCCTTCCTGTCCAGGCCAGTTTTCAGCTTTCAGTGCTGTCACACTTTGAATGACAATTGCGCAGTTATGCAACACTGTACCCATATGAAATTTTTATAATTTTTTTGAGACAGATAGAGCTTTATTTTGGTGGTATTTAATCACCTCTGGGTTTTTTATTTTTTGCTAAACAAACCAAAATCAACTGAAAATTTTGAAAAAAAACATTTTTTCTTAGTTTTTGTTATAATATTTTGTAAATAAGTGATTATTCTCCTTCACTGATGTGCACTAATGAGGCTGCAGTGATGGGCACTGATAGGCTGCACTGATGGGCACTCATAGGTGGCACTGATGAGGAGGCACTAGTAGGTGGCACTGATGGGCATTGACAGGCATCACTGATGGGCACTGATAGGCAGCACTGACTGGCACTGATAGGCAGCACAGACGGGCAATGATAGGCAGCACTGATTGGCAGCACTGACTGGCATTGATAGATGACACTGAAAGGCAGCTCAGATGGGCACTGATATGTAGCATTGATGTGTACTGATAGGCACTGATATGTGGTATTGATGAGGCACTGACAGGTGGCACTGCGAGGGCTACACTGATCATCAGTGCACAGTAATGCAGCGGAAGACCAGCAATCTGTCTCTGGAGGAGAACAGCAGTCCCTCTGTGTTCAGCTCTGAATCCTACACCAAGACAGTGAGCCAGTCCCTTGCTGTAGAATATATCTGCTTTCCCAGCATCATTCTGGTTTCCCAGCTCTCTGGTAATTGTAGTTCATTTGGCACTCAGGAATACAGGATGTATTGGCTACAGGACTACAAGTCCCAAGATCATCTGCTGTCAGAAAAACTGAATCCACTCTGCTCACAGGAAGTGATGTAGCATTCCCAGTACTGGGCACTAGGGGTTAAAAGGATTAACCAAAGTCTCATCTGTAAATGTCCCTGAATGGCATAATGATATGTGTACCTGGCAACACATGTGCGCACACACACGCAAGGGCCAATAAAGACAGGAATCTAATGTACTGCAAGGCAAAACTGTTAATCATTAAGCCACTGTGCTGCTGTTATGTTGTTGATCTGACAGATCAGATATGAAACAAAATCGCTCTTGCTAGAAATAGCCCTTCCCACCCTTAAAGTGACATTGAACTCTAATTTGTTTACATAATAAAACAAATAAGAAATGTAATATTTTTAAATATATCTAGAATGTACCTTTTATCACTCTTCCTTTCATCTCTCAAATGCAAGCTTTTTTCTGATTCTCAGACTTCCTGTTCTAGGGTGGCTACGTTCGTTCTCCATGTATATGTGAACATAGCCACCCTCTCCTACTTGCCCCCGAGATGGACTACACATCTACTGCACGTGATTTGTAGTACGCATAGAGAGGAGCATGAGCCTAGATATAACAGCACTGCTCACTTTACAATAGTAGGTGTGAGGTGCATCAGTGGAAGGTAGGAAGTATGCACAGGACAAAAAATAGGCCTGAAAAAAATGGTAAGAGACTTTAAAAAAAAAAAGAAAACAAGAAAACCAGAGCCATGGTATACTTAACCCCTTGACGCCGACGTCACACAAATATGCGGCTTCACAGAACTGGGCTTTTTTCCATGGGGCCGCATATTTGCGTACCTGTCTTCGTGCTGGGAGCTCGCCGCACTGCGCACTCCCAGTACAAAGACTGTGGTGTCACAGAGAGCCCTGGGTCCCATTCTAATGATCGGGACCCAGGACTCCAGATTCCAGGTCACATGATCGCTGTGATAACCTCTGATTGGCTATCACAGTGATCAGTAACTGTGCAGCCCGGCCCCCTTGTTTTTTTCTCTCTCTATGTATGGAGAAGAGAGATACATTGTATCTCTCTAACGCCTGGCATAGAGAGAAAAAAAATGTTGTAAAAAATAAAAAGATAAATAAATAAATATTAAAAAATAAAGAAAAAATACCTAGATCAAGGTTTGATCTAGTTCAGTGCCAGGGTTATTGTTTGGACCAAGGTCATGGTCAAAGGTCAAGGATTTAAAAAAAAAATGGTATCAGTGTCAGTGTCAATGTCAGTGTGTTTAGGTTAGAAAAAAAAAAGACAAAAACAAAACGTGCACTATTGTTTCTGGGCTGCACTACGGGTACAAACAACAAATAACATACACATATATGGTATCGCTGCGATCGTCAAGAGCTGGAGAATTTATTTTGGGTTGTTCTTTGGTGGTAGGTTATGGTAGTAACAAGAAACAGACAGCTAAATAAAAAAAATATATTTTTTTACTGTTTTGGGCCAGTTTTCCTTTGATAATAAAAAAAAATCAGGAGATATCCATTACCATTTACCACCAAATGAAAGCCCAATTTGTCCTGAAAAAAACGCGGTATAATTCACCTGGATGTACAAAGTAGTTGTGAAGATATGTACGGTTTTACTAACACGTGTCAACGTTGCAAAATTGTGCTTAGGCATTTGGATTTGTTTTACCCTTAGGCGTGAAGGGGTTAATATTTAAAAATGATTGATGTAAAAAAACGATGGTTGACGTTTTGAGTCACTTCAAGCCACTGTTTGGACTATTCAAGGGTACAACTTGGTGGTAAAAATGGTTGCAAACAAGCAATATATTTCATAAACAGATGTTTCACCTGGCATCTTGGTGACTTTTCTGATTGTACTTTCTTCTGAGACGCATTATACTACGTCTATAGAGGGGTGACATGCACAAGTGCAGCAGCAGTCTCAGTGTGTCTCAGGAAAGGGAGATGTGTTCATTTTCTCTGTCTATGGTCAGCATTACAGTGCCTTGAAAAAGTATTCATATCCCTTGAAATTTTCCACATTTTGTCATGTTACAACCAAAAATGTAAATGTATTTTATTGAGATTTTATGTGATAGACCAAAACAACGTGGCAAATAATTGTGAAGTGGAAGAAAAATTATAAGTGGTTTTTACAAATAAATCTGTGAAAAGTGTGGCATGTATTTGTATTCAGCCCCATGGAGTCAATACTTTGTAGAACCACCTTTATCTGAAATTACAGCTGCACGTCTTTTTGGGGATGTCTCTACCAGCTTTGCACATCTAGAGAGGGACATTTTTGCCCATTTTTCTTTGCAAAATAGCTCAAGCTCTGTCAGATTGGATGGAGAGCGTCTGAGAACAGCAATTCTCAATTGGATTTAGGTCTGGAATTTGACTGGGCCATTCTAACACATGAATATGTTTTGATCTAAACCATTCCATTGTAGCTCTGGCAGTATGTTTAGGGTCTTTGTCCTGCTGAAATGGTGAACCTCCGCCCCAGTCTCGTCTTTTGCAGACTCTAACAGGTTTCCTTTTTTTTACGATTGCCCTGTATTTGGCTCCATTCATCTTCCCATCAACTCTGACCAGTTTCCCTATCCCTGCTAAAGAAATGTATCCCCATATGGTGGATCCACCACGTTTCACGGTGGGGATGATGTGTTCAAGGTGATGTGCAGTGTTAGTTTTCCGCCACACATAGCATTTTGCTTTTAGGCCAAAATTTAAAATTTTGGTCTCATCTGACCAGAGCACCTTCTTCCACGTTTGCTGTGTCCCCCACATGGCTCCTCGAAAACTGTAAACAGGACTTCTTATGGCTTTCTTTCAACAATGGCTTTCTTCTTGCCACTCTTCCATAAAGGCCAGATTTGTGGAGTGCACGACTAATATTTGTCCTGTGGACAGATTCTCCCACCTGAGCTGTGGATCTCTGCAGCTCCTCCATGGGACTCTTGGCTGCTTCTCTGATTAATACTCTCCTTGCCCAGCCTATCAGTTTAGGTGGATGGCCATGTCTTCGTAGGTTTGCAGTTGTGCCATACTCTTTCCATTTTCGGGTAACGGATTGAACAGTGCTCCGCGAGATGTTAAAAGCTTGGGATACGGGATGTTACATGGGGTGTCTATGTTCGGACTGTAATACGTTTTTGTATGTACACTGTATACCCTGCTTTTCTTCCAATAAAAATATTTTTGGAAAAAAAAAGAAAAAAAGCTTGGGATATTTTTTTAGAACCTAACCCTACTTTAAACTTCTCTACAACTTTATCCCCGACCTGTCTGGTGTTTTCCTTGGCCTTCATGATGCTGTTTTGTTCACTCATGTTCTCTAACAAACCTCTGAGGGCTTCACAGAACAGCTGTATTTATACTGAGATTAAATTACACACAGGTGTAACTAGGCAACTGAACAGATCCTGACAATATAGTTGGGATCCTTCCAGAGCCTGGAGCAGCTCTGTGACCTCAGCTGATAGCGGACAATAGCAAAACTAAGTGCACTTCTGTGACCCACAGGAGAAGTATGGACAAAAAAGCTTGGCCATACTTCTCTTTTAAAGTGCTGATAAGGAGCGCTCAAAGTCATTTGTTAAATAATGATTGTTCCAGGGTGTCCAAACACATTCATAATTCTGCAAAGAGTCATTAAAGTGGTTGTAAAGGCTCAAGGTTTTTTACCTTCATGTATTCTATGCATGAAGGTAAAAAACCTTCTGTGTGCAGCAGTGCCTCCAGCCCCCCCAATACTTATCTGAGCCCCATCCTGATCCAGCGATGTGCACGGCAGCCTCAGCTGTCCCAGGTCTCTGCCTCCTCATTGGCTGAGACAGCAGGCGGGAGCCATTGGCTCCGTCAATCATGGCCAGTCAGCCAATGAGGAGAGAGGGGGTGCGGCCAAGCCGGGGCTCCGTGTGAATGAATACACGGAGCAGCGGGTGCCCCCATAGCAAGCTGCTTGCTGTGGGGGCCCCTGACAGAAAGGAGGAGCCAGGAGGGCCTGCAGGGGACTTGAGAAGAAGAGAGTTTTGAAAGACCACAGCACACAGCAGGTAAGTATAGACATGTTTGTTATTTTACAAAAAAAAAAAAAAAAGAAACCTTTAGAATCACTTTAAGGATGGGCTTTTTTTTAGTTTTTAATGAACAATGGGGTCAATTCACTAAAAGTTACCGCATGCGATATGAAGGTCACGTGACTAATTTTTCAGAAATATCGCATGCGATAATAAAAGAGTCAATTTATCAAAGTAAAATATCAATTGTGAGGTAAATATTGCACATTTGTTAAAATAGTGAGATAAATACCGCAAAAAAAATTAGATAAATCTTTAACCATTAGCCGCCCGGCCAATGGCCGTTTGGCGGCTGGCAAAAATGGCCATATGGCGTCCTCCCAGGCATGCGCAGAGCCTGCAGAGCCACGCAGCGGCACGATCTGTCACCGGCCGTGTACCTCGGACACGGCCCATGACAGATCTGAGTACTGGCCCCGTTGCCAGTACCATGTGACCAATCACAGCAGGTCACATGACAGTTGTATACAATGGATGGCTTCATTCATGCCATCCATTGTATACTAGTGTGGCTAGCTGTGAATGGTCACAGCGATCACATGCACAAGCTGGGCCAATCACAGCCCAGCTGTGTCATGTGATTAGCCATGGCCAAATCACAGCTAAGCACAAAAACAAAAACAAAAAAAAACCCTGAATGAATCGATGTCATTCAGGTAAATGCTTACTTATAGCAAAGTAATTCTTTGCTATAAGCAAATTGTGTAAAAAAAAAAATACTGATCACTTCCCCAAAGTAGTACAATGTTACTATGGTAACATTATACTACTTTGGTCATAGTGACATATAAAAAAAATCTTTAAAAAAAGAAAAAAAATTTAATAAAAAATTAACAATAATAAAAAAAAAAAAATGAAAACAAATTATATATACAGTCAGGTCCATAAATATTGGGACATGGACACAATTCTAACATTTGTGGCTCTATACACCACCACAATGGATTTGAAATGAAACGAACAAGATGTGCTTTAACTGCAGACTGTCAGCTTTAATTTGAGGGTATTTACAGCCAAATCAGGTGAACGGTGTAGGAATTACAACAGTTTGCATATGTGCCTCCCACTTGTTAAGGGAACAAAAGTAATGGGACATAATAATAATCATAAATCAAACTTTCACTTTTTAATACTTGGTTGCAAATCCTTTGCAGTCAATTACAGCCTGAAGTCTGGAACACATAGACATCATCAGACGCTGGGTTTCATCCCTGGTGATGCTCTGCCAGGCCTCTACTGCAACTGTCTTCAGTTCCTGCTTGTTCTTGGGGCATTTTCCCTTCAGTTTTGTCTTCAGCAAGTGAAATGCATGCTCAATCGGATTCAGGTCAGGTGATTGACTTGGCCATTGCATAACATTCCACTTCTTTCCCTTAAAAAACTCTTTGGTTGCTTTTGCAGTATGCTTTGGGTCATTGTCCATCTGCACTGTGAAGCGGCGTCCAATGAGTTCTGATGCATTTGGCTGAATATGAGCAGATAATATTGCCCGAAACACTTCAGAATTCATCCTGCTGCTTTTGTCAGCAGTCACATCATCAATAAATACAAGAGAACCAGTTCCATTGGCAGCCATACATGCCCACACCATGACACTACCACCACCATGCTTCACTGATGAGGTGGTATGCTTAGGATCATGAGCAGTTCCTTTCCTTCTCCATACTCTTCTCTTCCCATCACTCTGGTACAAGTTGATCTCGGTCTCATCTGTCCATAGGATGTTGTCCCAGAACTGTGAAGGCTTGTTTAGATGTTGTTTGGCAAACTCTAATCTGGCCTTCCTGTTTTTGAGGCTCACCAATGGTTTACATCTTGTGGTGAACCCTCTGTATTCACTCTGGTGAAGTCTTCTCTTGATTGTTGACTTTGACACACATACACCTACCTCCTGGAGAGTGTTCTTGATCTGGCCAACTGTTGTGAAGGGAGTTTTCTTCACCAGGGAAAGAATTCTTTGGTCATCCACCACAATTGTTTTCTGTGGTCTTCCGGGTCTTTTGGTGTTGCTGAGCTCACCGGTGCGTTCCTTCTTTTTAAGAATGTTCCAAACAGTTGTTTTGGCCACGCCTAATGTTTTTGCTATCTCTCTGATGGGTTTCTTTTGTTTTTTCAGCCTAATGATGGCTTGCTTCACTGAGAGTGACAGCTCTTTGGATCTCATCTTGAGAGTTGAGAGCAACAGATTCCAAATGCAAATAGCACACTTGAAATGAACTCTGGACCTTTTATCTGCTCATTGTAATTGGGATAATGAGGGAATAACACACACCTGGCCATGGAACAGATGAGAAGCCAATTGTCCCATTACTTTTGGTCCCTTAACAAGTGGGAGGCACATATGCAAACTGTTGTAATTCCTACACCGTTCACCTGATTTGGATGTAAATACCCTCAAATTAAAGCTGACAGCAGTTAAAGCACATCTTGTTTGTTTCATTTCAAATCCATTGTGGTGGTGTATAGAGCCAAAAATGTCAGAATTGTGTCGATATCCCAATATTTATGAACCTGACTGTATATTTTTTTCATACTTTCACCAGTCAGTGTCCCTGATCACCGCCATGCCAGTTATATGATGACGCTGTACTGCACTGGTGACAGTATGTAAAAAAATAATAGTGAAAATATTTTTAATTTTTTCATTTTCCGAAAAATTATGACAAAAAAATACAACTTCAAAAAACTCGCCATGCCTCTTATGAAGTACGTCGGACTGTCTACTTTGCAAAAAGGGGTCATTTGGGGGATATCTGTACCGTTCTGACATTCTTGGGCCTCAAGAAATTAGATTGGCTGTCAGTACTTCAGGATTGATCAATATTCAGATATATCCCATAGTTTGTGAACTCTATAACTTTCCTACAAACTAAAAAATACATCCTAATTTGGGTTATTTTCACCAAAGACATGTAGCAGAATACATCTTGGCCTAAATTTATGAAGAACAATTATTTATTTGCAAACTTTTCTAACAGAAAGAAAGAAAAACGTGTTTTTTTTTCAAAATTTTAGGTATTTTTTGTTAATTTAGCAAAAAATAAAAACCCCAGCGGTGATTAAATACCACCAAAGGAAAGCTCTAGTTGTGTGAAGAAAATGATAAAAGTTTAGTTTGGGTACAATGTTGTATGACCGCGCAATTGTCATTCAAAGTGTGAGAGCGCTGAAACCTGAAAAATGGCCTGGGCAGGAAGGGGGTAAAAGTGCCCGGTATGGAAGTGGTTAAAGTCAATTCATTAACTGCTCCCCAACTGCCCTATAGCAGAAGCGGGACTACAGGGTAGCAGGGTTGCGCAAAATCACGTATGTACGTGATTTTGTATTTCTGGGTAGTTCCCTACCATGCCGCTATTGGCTCCTCGGGATGTCAATCACCGCATCCCGGCCGGGATTTGGTGACTGTCGGTGGAGCTAACAGGGGAGAGGTCTGTATGTAAACAATACAGATCTCTCCCCTGTAAGCAAGAACTGGCTGCTTTTGTATTGCTCTGCATAGCAGAGTAATATAAAAGCAGCTTGTTTCCCTAGTAAAACACACACAGTACACAATATATAAATATATATAAGCTGCAAAAAGCTTATATGAAAAGATGAACAAACTCTCAATTATTAATTGGTTAATCAGATCATATAGATTCTAACAGCAGCTGTTTCAAATGAAATAAAATAAAACAAAACAAATGTATGAGTATTAAATCTGTCCTCATAAACAGCGCTCAGTAATAATAGGAAAACTGGATAAACAAGTATCGCCACAATATTATAACAGAAAATAGTGAAAGCTTTCACCAAAGTGCACAGGTGTGAAAAAAGTTCAGTTCATTCAAATATTAAAATATTAGTTTCAGAATGATGATGGATGAAGTTTTCTGAAATTAATATTTGAATATTCGAAATGAACTGAACTTTTTTCACACCTGTGCACTTTGGTGGAAGCTTTCGCTATTTTCTGTTATAATATTGTGACGATAACCCTTTGATCGCCCCAGATGTGAACCACTTCCTGTTCAGTGTCATTAGTACAGTGTCAGTGCTTTTTATTAGCACTGATCACTGTAATGGTGTCACTGGGGATGTTAGTAACAGTTAGTCATTTCCCCCCCAGTGTCAGAAAGCCCGCCGCTGTCCTGCTATAAGTCGCTAATCACCACCATTACTAGTAAAAAATATATATATAATTCCAGTATACAATATATACCGCCATTTGTAGACGCTATAACTTTCACATAAACCAGTTAATTTACATGTTTTGGAATTTTTTTCAGCAAAGACATGTAGCAGAATACATTTTGGCCTAAATTTATAACGAAATTTGATTTTCAAAATTTTTTTATTGGACATGTTTAATAGCAAAAAGAAAAAAAATACTGTTTTTTTTTCAAAATAGTTTTTTTAGGTTATAGCGCAAAAAAATAAAAAGCGCACAGGTGATTAAGTATCGCCGAAAGAAAGCTCTATTTGTGGGGAAAAAAGGACATAAATTTAATTTATGTACAAAATTGCATGACCGCACAACTGTCAGTTAAAGTAACGCAGCGCTGTATCGCAAAAAATGGGAAGGAAGGAAGGGGGATAAATCCTTTGGAGGGCAAGTGGTTAAAAAACACACACATTTGTTATTTATCACCAGGTGTCTGTTGGCGATATTTTAGAAATGTACAAAATAACAAATAGAGGAACTCTGCACTAGCCAGAAAGTGAAAAGTATACAATGTATCAGTGACAAAATGTTCGCTGAGCTCAGGAATGAAAACAAATTGTAACATTTCATCGTTTTGTGAATGAAAGCACACAACAATGATTTCATAGTTTCACAGTATTGCTGTGTGCATTCTGGTGCAATGTTAGCCTGCCAAAAAAAAAATTGAAAAACACCAAAATAACGCAAAATTTAAGTGCTAAATATTGCAAAACATAAATATTTAACGCATTCGGTAAATAACGCATGTTTTTTAGTGAATTGACTGATTTTCAAATAAATACCACAAGTTATTTTAACTCACTAATTAATGCGGTATTTATCTCTTAGTGAATTGACCCCAATGTCATCCTTTGTTTCACAAGATAGCAAATGAACAAGTGCACGCAGATCTTGTATAATAAACAGGGGCGGACTGACAACTCATGGGGCCCCTGGGCAATAGGGGATCATGGGGCCCCTGTGTCCTTGCCCAAATTCAAAAAAGCCTATGAAAAAGGTACCAGGGGCATCTCATGGGGCCCCCTACTGACCCCAGGCCCTCGGGCAGTGCCCAAGTTTCCAAATGATCAGTCCGCCCCTGGTAATAAATTAAAGTTACATTTATTAAGTTAAACGCAAAGTGGCAATTCACAGTGTTTCAACGTCAACAGCGCATATCAGGCCAGAAGGAGAGTCAGATGCAGCCCACATGCCGTGGCCAGTAGCAGGGCTGAGATAGTCCACATACAGCTGTCAGTTCCTCTGATTGATGGCAATGGCTGTCTCTTGGTGGTACCTCCAGAGTGCAAGTGGCTACACAGAGTGTAACCAGGTAATGCATTCTGAGGGATTACCCCTGTGGATTGTTAAAGAGTGTCCTTTCTGAGTAACTGACAGCTGTATGTAGACCACCTCAGACCCGCGACCACAAAGTTTGAGCCAACTAGTCAACCTGGGTGTGTATGTTTATGTCCCTACTGTTTTCCATATGCCTGTACATTGTGCTCACTAAGAAACACATCTAAAGTTTTTTTATGAATTTATCTACACTCTCCACTGACACCACCAACTGTGGAAGGGAGCTCTACATCCTTACCGCTCTCATAGTAAAGAACCCTTTACGAAGTTTGACATTGAACCGCTTCTCATCCAGCTTCATGTGGCCTTGTGTCTTCTTTAGAGATCTTAGGTTAAAGCTTTCTCTTAATTCACCATTTAGAAATTTGTATATCATAATCAAAACCACTCTTAAGCACCTCTACTCCAGGGAGAATACATTTAATTTTTGTAGCTGTTCCTCATAATTGAGGTCTTCCAACCCCCTTATTAGCTTTGTTGTTCTTCGCTGGATGCTCTCAAGTTCACGCAGGTTCTTCTAGACGATTGGTGACCAAAACTTGACAGCATACTCAAGATGTGGTAGATCCCAAGTTTTTGTAAAGTGGTGGAATTATAGTTTTATCTCTTGAGTAAATACTCTTTTTAATGTATGCTAGTAGTCTGCTAGCCTTGCTTGCAGCAGTTTAGCATTGCATGCCATTGCTGAGCCCGTGATCCAGGTCCTTTTCCATTCTTGATTCCCCCAGAGATTCTCCACCAACCGACTAACTTGCAAGCAAATTTTTAGCTCCCTAGTGCATTACTTTACAATTTTCAATGTTAAACCTCATTTGCCATATAGCTGCCTACCCCTCTATTTTATTGAGGTCTACTTGTAAAGTTGCTCTATACTGTTGTGAAGGTATTGCCCTGCTTAGTATTGTGTCATCAGCAAACACCGAGATTTAATTATTTATTCCAACCTCTATATCATTTATGAACAAATTAAACAGAATTGGTCCCAGGACAGAGCCCTGGGGCACCACACTCACAACTTTAGACCAAATATGATTGAAAATGCATAGATGAATGTGATAAACAATTATAAACAATTATTATATGTCTGTATTACAATTGCTTTTCCAGCGCAGCCTTTCTCAACCAGGATGCCTTGGTTTCTTCAGGGGTGCCTTGGCAAAATGTATAAAAATTGCCCAAAACTTGTATACAAGCCAATGGGTGGAACAGGCCTGCCTCTTAGTTACACAAAGTCACAGGTTTTCATTGTGCACCATTATGACCTTCTAGTCGCCGGCGTCCTGACAACCAATGACATCGTCAGTTGATAAGGAGGATGTCAGCTGCCTGCACAGCATTCTAGTTTGACCCTCCCCCACCCCTTTCCATCATTGCTGAGGTCACATTAGCTCAGTGATGGTGAAAAACTGAGGGAGAAGAGAAACATTGGAATACTAGTCAGTACCAGTGTGCAAAAGTATACTTGCTTTGTAAGAATAAATCACCGCTAATGTTGGGTGTCCTACATGTGTGGAGGTTGCTGTGGTATATAAAACTATTACAAGAGTTTTTCATATTTTAGGATGGGGTGTCTCAAGACCAGGGGCGGACTGACAACTCATGGGGCCTCCGGGCAATAGGGGATCATGGGGCCCCGGTGTCCTTGCCCAAACTCAAAAAAGCCTATGAAAAAGGTACCAGGGGCATCTCATGGGGCCCTCTACTGACCCCGGGCCCTCGGGCAGTGCCCGAGTTTCCAAATGGTTAGTCCGCCCCAGCTCAAGACTGTCCATAATTTTAAAGGGTGCCTCGGGACTGTCCATAATTTTAAAGGGTGCCTCGGGACTGTCCATAATTTTAAAGGGTGCCTCAAGACTGTCCATAATTTTAAAGAGTGCGTTGACTGAAAAAAGGTTGAGAAACACTGTTCCAGCGCATATACAGATATTTTTTGAGCAATCAGAAGCCATCGTCAAAGTTCCGCTGTGGCTGAATGACACCTCAGAGTCGAAATTGACAAAGAGATCTCTAAATCAAACAAAAGAAGGGTCTCTGGTTTGCAGTTTTTACTCAGTTTGATCAGTTTAATCTCATGGAGGGACCATATGTACGGTGAGACCAATGTGACACCTGGACGGGAAGCAGAGATGTCAACCTGAGTAAGGTGGTGTGTGTTGCAACATGAAATGTGAAGCTAATCTGTGTGAGTGACGTGGATTAGGGCCTCTTGCACATAGCCATAAAGAGCAGTGTGTGGGCGTACAATGTAAAATGTGTCTGTTTCGGTGCCCAGGAGCCACAGCTGTAGTGTATTTCTTCCTATAGAAATGCATTACCAAAACCACTCTGCACGTGTAACTGCCAACACAGAAGCATAGGTTTCAAAACTAAGCACCAGTGCTGCCGAGGGAAGTGACGTTAGTACTCCTTCAAACAGCAATAAAATCTTGACAGAGGTTCTAATCCTTCCTCAGCTTACTAGAAAATGAAATCTCTGAAAATGAAGGCATCAACAGCCATACATAGTTGATAGGCTTCCTACCTATGTGAGCCCATTCACACCTCAAGCTAAACTGCAGGTATGATCCTAATTGTATAATTACAAAGATGCTGCTGGGGCCATTGGAGAAGCTAACAATCGCTGCACAGTAGTAGTCTGCACTACTACAGCGATAGCCAAGATCTTTTGGGTCCCGTGAAGAGTGGCTTCCCCTCTGCACACTGACCACCAGTAGTTGCTTCCATCATTCACAGAACGCTTCGTTTTTGTTTTTTTCAGTGAACACAAGAAGCATTCTGATTGGATGAGGTGGACAATGTGACATCGCTGCCCCCTTTGTTTACACCTCATCCAATCGGAGAATGCCTTGTATGCTTTAAAAAAAAATACAAGCCATTAAAAAAAAAATACATGCTGGCATGAGCATTAAAGTGTTACTAAATCCACAACAGTAATCAGTCTATATATGCAGTAAAGCATGCTTGTTATACTCACTGTGATTTAAAGTCATTCAAAGTGTGACAGCGCTGAAAGCTGAAAACTGGCCTGGGCAGGAAGGGGGTATAAGTGTCCTGTAGGCTAGTGGTAAAGTGATTTCTCAACCAAATAAAGCATGGAGACATGGATGGATGGGTGATTTTGCTTTGAATATTAAAAATAGATAAAAAATAGCATTCCATTTAAAATTGTATCTCCTTGAGGGCAGAGACTGATGGAAATGTACATATGTTAAAGTGTTACTAAACCCACAACAGTAAAATCAGTCTGTATATGCAATAGGGAACGTGGAAGTCTGTATATGCAGTAAAGCATGCTTGCTATACTCGCTGTGGAACCTAAGGGGTTAATCCTCTGCATTGTGTAGAAAGGCTGTTTGATCCTGTCTTCTCTGCCCCTCCTCTTGTTCAAATGTCCACGCTGATAAGAGAGACTGAACCTGTATCCCTTCTGTGCATGCTCAGTTTAGTGTGTATTGCTAGAGGTTTTTTTTTTCTTGGAAGAGTGCATGTCATCAGCACAGGGCCAATCAGCACTGCCCAAATAGAAGTCAGGTGTTTTGCATCCTCCTAGAGCAGAGAGAAAACTCCTCCTACAAGCTTTAACCTGTGCTCAGCTGAAGTCACAGGATTGCTCTAACTGCTGATGAAAAAAGGTATTTAGCAGTTTATATTTACTAAAATAATTGCAGTTCCATGTTCTGTGTATTGTGGGAGACTGGATATAGTGAATGCAGGGTCCTCGGTTTAGTAACACTTTAATGTGCATGCCGGCTTTACCTTTGGTGCCCAGTGGCCTATTCAAAGCATTGCAGAGCTCAAGACAATTGCTGAATGGTCTTTAACTCCTTTCACCTGTGACCAGACCCAGGTTGTTGATTCTTCTGTGCTTTACCCAGTTCGCCCTCTAACTTTGCCTAATCTTGTTCATTCTGTTACCTGTCCTCTGGCTTTGCCGCTTGTTTATCGATTTGTACCATACCTGTTTGTGTGATATGGACCTGGACTTGGCTTCCATTTCTGCCTCTGTTTTCTGAATCTGTATCTCTGCTGTCTGGTTGTTGCCAGCTTCTGCTTGCCTGACCATGGTTCTGTCTCCTGCATCCACAGGTTCCTTTGACAACATCTTGCACGAGTCCCTGTTTGCATCTTCTGGCCAGGACTCACCATAGGCACGCGTGTCCTGTCATATCATGTCATCAACCTCTGGGGGGGAAAAACAGGACAAAGGGAGGGGAAAGCCCTTTCATAAGCTCGGCCTCTACCAGGTGCCTAACAATGTGCATGTGCTGTGTCATCAGGGGGGCCAAATGCAAAAATCACAAACAGACAGCCTCCCCTGCACATGCAGAATACCCTGCGGCCTCCTGAGATGTGTGACGTGGGTATCTCAGAAGACTGTGGGCAACTGTATATGTAATTCTCCCCTAAGCAGGAAAGCATAAAAAAAATAAAAATAAAATAAAAAAAATTTACAGCACACATGACGTAAAAAAAATTCTCCTAGAAGCTGTCCTCCTTGCAGCAGAAAAAAACGCTGGAAGCTTGTAAAAGTACAGTTGCAAGAAAAAGTATGTGAACCCCTTGGGATTACGTGGAGTTTTGCATGAATTGGGCATAAAATGTGCTCTGAACGTCATCTAAGTCACAACAATAGAAGAACACAGTCTGCTGAACATAATACTACACAAACATTAGATGTTGCCATGGTTTAATTGCACATAACATGTAAACATTCACAGTGCAGGGAGGAAAAAGTATGTGAACCTTTGATTTAATAACTGATTGACCCTCCTTTGGCAGCAATAACCTCAACCAAACGTTTCCTGTAGTTGCAGATCAGACCTGCACAACGATCTGGAGTCATTTTGGACCACTCCTCTTCACAAAACTGTTTTGGTGTAGAAATATTCTTGGGATGTCTGGTGTGAATCGCTCTCTTAAGGTCATGCCACAGCATTTCAATCGGGTTGAGGTCAGGACTCTGACTGGGCCACTCCAGAAGGCGTATTCTGTGCTGTTGCAGCCATTGTTTTGTTGAATGACTTGTATGCTTTGGGTCATTGTCCTGTTGCATCACCCATCCTCTGCGGAGCTTCAGTTGGCGGACAGATGGTCGTACGTTTTCCTGCAAAATGTCTTGATAAACTCTGGAATTCATTTTCCCATCAATGACAACAATCCGTCCAGGCCCTGAGGCAGCAAAGCAGCCCCAAACCATGATGCTCCCTCCGCCATGTTTCACAGTGGGGATGAGGTTTTGATGTTGGTGTGCTGTGCCTTTTTTTCTCCACACATAGTGTTGTGTGTTCTTCCCAAACAACTCAATCTTGGTTTCATCTGTCCACAGTATATTTTGCCAGTAGTGCTGTGGAACATCCAGGTGCTCTTTTGCAAACTTCAAACGTGCTGCAATATTCTTTTTGGACAGCAATGGCTTCCTCCGTGGTGTCCTCCCATGTACTCCATTCTTGTTTAATGTTTTCCTTATTGTAGATGTGTCAACAAAAATGTTAGCATGTGCCAGAGATTTCTGTAGGTCTTTAGCTGACACTCTGGTATTCTTCTTTACCTCATGCAGCATTCTGCGCTGTGCTCTTGTAGTCATTTTTACAGGACGACCACGCCTAGGGAGAGTAGCAACAGTGCTAAACTTTCTCCATTTGTGGACAGTCTGTCTTACCATGGACACATGAACATCAAGGCTTTTGGAGATACTTTTGTAACCCTTTCCAGCTTCATGCAAGTCAACAATTCTTGATCATAGGTCTTCTGAGAGCTCTTTTCTGCGAGGCATGGTTCACATCAGAGAGTGCTTCTTGAAACCAGTAAACCCAAAACAGGTGTGTGTTTTTTAAGGGCAGGACAGCTGTCAGCAACACATCCAATATCATCACACTGATTGGAGTCAAGGTTGGCTCACTCCTGGCTCCAATTAGCTCTGGGAGAAGTCATTAAGCTAGGGACTCACATACTTTTTCCTCCCTGCACTGTGAATGTTTACATGTTATGTGCAATTAAACCATGGGAACATCTAATGTTTGTGTAGTATTATGTTCAGCAGACTGTGTTCTTCTATTGTTGTGACTTAGATGACGTTCAGAGCACATTTTATGCCCAATTCATGCAAAACTCCACGTAATCCCAAGGGGTTCACATACTTTTTCTTGCAACTGTATGTAACGCTTTTACAAGCATGTAGGCGCGTTTACAAGCATCAAACTCTTCAGCGTTAATTCATTTCATTGGCCAGAATGATAATTTAATCTGGCATAGCAGAGCCATAGAGATCAGTGTGCTTACACAGTAAAACACACACCCAGCACACAGTTAACCCTTTGATCGCCCAAGATGTTAACCCCTTCCTGCCCTGTGTCGTTAGTACAGTGTCAGTGCTTTTTATTAGGACTGATCACTCTATTGGTGTCACTGGGGATGCCAGTGACACCAAGTCAGTTCCCACCCAGTGTCAGAATTTCCGCCGCAGTCCCGCTATAAGTCCTCCTGCACACTGGACGTTTTTACAGCGGCTGTTTTTGGCTTTTTACGTTTTTTTTCTACAGCCAGTAAGCCCCCCAGCATGTTATCCTATGTGTCCATGCATACATAGACTGGAATCAACGTTTTTTGGCTGGAAAAAAAAAAAGGACTAGTGGGTTTCTAGAGGAGTTTATTAGCTGTAAAAACTCTCTAACACTGAAAAACGCGGTAAAACACTGCAAACCGTTGTTTTTAGACATTTTTTGGTTAAAGAAACCACAAAAAATTGCAAACGCGAAGAAATGCAGGAAAACACTACTAACTGTAGCATTACGCCACTAAACGCTAATGCAAAAACGCTGAAAAACTCACATTTTTAACGTGACTTTACACAGCTAATGTTACCAGCGTTATCAAAATGCCTCGTCTGCATAGAGCCTAAGTCGCTGATCGCCGCCATTACTAGTAAAAAAAAAAAAATCCAAGTATCTATATCGCCATTTGTAAACGCTATAACTTCCACGTAAACCAATAAATTTATACGTTTTGGGATTTTTTAGCAAAGACATGTCGCAGAATACATTTTGGCCTAAATTTATGACGAAATTTGATTTTTTAAATTTTTTTACTGGACATGTTTAATAGCAAAAAGTCCAAAATATTGTTTTTTTTCTCAAAATTGTCGGGCTTTTTTTTTATAGCGCAAAAAATACAAAATGCACAGGCAATCAAATACCACTGAAAGAAAGCTCAATTTGTGGGAAAAAAAGGAGGTAAATTTAATTTGGGTGCAGCGCTGCATGACTGCGCAATTGTTAAAGTAAAGCAGCGCCGTACTACAAAAAATGGCCTGGTCAGGAAGGGGGGTGAATCCTCTGGAGGGTAAGTGGCTAAAAAACGAGTCCGTATGTTGCTGCGGCACCACGTGGTTTCACGCACCCAAAAAATGCGCTGTTTTCCAATGGATGGGAGTGCTATTAACAATGAATGCCATCCAGGTGTTCCTGCCAAAGAGCAGTGCGTTTTGTCTGTGGGTTGTATGTAGCATACACACTACAGAGTGAACCCTGCACCTTCGCGTTCTAGGAACACAGGAAGAAATGCGCATTTCAGCCTGCGTTCCTGTAAACGTGAGGGAAAAAAAGCGAATTAGGGTTGTGGTGCCATTATTGCTTAACCTCCCTAGCGGTATGATTATGTCCATATTTCTGTGCTCAAAGCGGTACATTTTTTTGCATGGAAATATGTATTTTTTTTATTGTAGGCCTGTAATGTTTAGGAATAACTCCCTGAAATCTGTCCGAACAAGAGTCTAGTAAACATCCCGGGTATGATAAAATTTGAAACACGAAACCATAAATTATAATATAATAAATAATCATAAAAAATAATAATAAATTTAATTCAATAATATAATCAAACCAAAAACACTGAAATTTGAAATATAGCGCCAAGTTTGCACATTGCTGAGCAAAGTCGCAAAATCGTTTTCAGTGTCAGATGACGAATTTCCCCCACGAATTATTATCACTCAATTCTGCAAGTAGTTCTAATTTACTATCGCTGTTCTCTAGCTGGTCTAAAACCGCTTTTGACCTAAAGGGACGCTTTTTGGACGCCACGGACGTTTCTCAGTTTCCAGGCAGAAAGAACGGTACAAATGCAGGCAGGGCACAGGACAAAGCAGTAGGGACAAAATGTACGTGAAATGGTTTGATACAGTAATGTTTTACTATGTGATTTTTGTGAATGTCACTTTTTGTCATTTTCAGATTTCCCGCCGTTCCGTCCCCCGTACGTCCCGACGCTCGCAGAGAACGGAAGCCAGATAACAGATGCCGGCATCGGCCGGATTACATTGCCGGGGACACTGCAGGAGGGACATCGCGGGAGCGCAGGACAAGGTAAGTGACCGAGGGATCGCGGAGCAGCGCCACATGGTAAGCCCGAGTGTAGCTCGGGATTACCGCTTGTGGTACTGAAACTTTACCCCGAGCTACACTCGGGAATACCACCAGGGAGGTTAATGGCGAACCAAACGTGTGTAATAGTCACATCAAAACGCGAGAGCTAACTGCCGAAAAAAGGTTCCATAGCTACTGTGGCGCATTTTTTGCGCATTTAAATGAATGGGCTGCTTTATACTGTTGCTTGAAAAAAAAAAGATGTGCAGGTGTGAATGAGGCCTAACCCCAGGTTCACACCTAAGAGTTTTCCGCAGCGTTCTGCAGAAACGCACTACAGTCCATTGAACATGATTTCCTATGGGACATGTTCACATCTCTGCGTTTTCACTCTGTGCGTTTTTTGGAAAGGGTCAGGGACTTTTTTGAATGCAAAAAGTTGCTTTTTCGGTTCTATAGACTTCAATGAAAACGCTGAAGAAACGCATGTAGTGCGTTTTTGCTGGGTTTTTTATGCGTTTTAAATCTGCCCAGCAACAAGAAAAATTTAAAAGATGCAAAACGCGGCAAAAACGCAATGCAGAAATGGTTCAAACGCAACCTAGCCTTCAAGAAAATATATATGGGATTTTCGCACACGTGTGACTGGGTGCAAACACCAGAATAAACTTTATTTATAATTAGTGTATAGAACAGCCGCGTTTATGTATGAAGTACATAGAATGTGTCTTTCTCTCGGTGTCATTAGACTGGCACACAACACATTTCCTGACAGGCTCGCCGCCTTTTTTCCTCTCTCCTCACAGCACATGCTGTATGACCCCACTGCGGCGACGCCCACTGCCTCATCCGCCCTTAGGCTCCGCCCTTCCCCTCCCACAATCCTCCGCCGCCGTGACTGGCGCCGTAGCGTGCTCCCGACCAATCAGCGCTCCGTGCGTTGAGCGAGGTCCGGCTGATATCAGTGCGCGGCGAAGCTCCTCCCCCTCTTGCACTGAGCGCTCGGATCCTTCCGCGCCACGCTCCCTCCCTTCCTCCGGCAGCCCGCCCGGCACCGCCCGAGCAGTGACCCGGCACCGCCAACATGGAGCTCATCACCATCCTCGAGAAGACCGTCTCTCCAGGTGAGGTGGAGAGAAGCCTGTGTTGGGGGGAGGGTAGTCCGGGGCGGTGGGTGACATGAGGAGAAGGTAGCCGGCTGTCACTGGAACACCCGGCGGGGAGTTGTGCTTACCTGTGCGGGCTGACGTGTTGTCTCTTCCACAGACCGCAATGAGCTGGAAGCGGCACAGAAGTTTCTGGAGCAGGCGGCCATCGAGAACCAGGTGAGGAATGCGGGATACGTGCGGGAAGGCGGGCGCGCTGTGAGGCCGGTTTTGCCGGTCATGGTTTGCTGGAGCGGGCCGCGTTCGGGCCTCCACGAACCGCCAATACACTCACAGCCTAGCCTGCCCGCCATGCGCGTTCAGCCAATGGGGAGGTGAGCAGGCTTCGAGCCGGGTAGTGGCTGACCAATGGGAAGGCGCGGCTCAGGGAGCGGTGAAGGGGAGGGGCGGTGGCTGCTCAACACGTTGGGTTGACTTGCGGCCTATATATGAGTGCCGGGAAAGCGGTCCCATGTGGGGAACAGCGCCCAGCCCGTGTCATTGTGTGCCCATCCTCCATCTCACTGATATATGACGACTGATGTGGGCCCCTGTACCTCAGAAGAGGGCACACCACATGTCCCTTCACTTGCTGCATGCTCACAACCTTTCCAGCTAGTCAGTCTGGCCACTGAAATGAATTGTAGTAGTTGCATGCAGTATACAGCACTGCTGGGTTCTGGCAGCAGTGGGTTGCCATGTCTGTGCAGGCCGCGATTTGCACTGGCATGACAGCCCGTCTGTTCGCATTGGCTGCAGAGCCCCCTCCTGAAAAGCAGGTGACAGATCCCTGCACCATTTCTGGGATCGCAGTCCGCACGGGAATCTCAAGTGCAGTGTTGTACTATACTTGCAGTTCCCGTGCGGACTGCGATCCTAGAAATGGTACAGGGATCTGTCACCTGCTTTTCAGAAGGGGGCTCTGCAGCCAATGCTAATAGGCTGTCATGCCAGTGCAAACCACAGCTCACAGAGCGTCACGTATCTGCTGCGGTCTGCACGGACATGACAACCCCCCCAAAAAAAAACTCACATGAGACCCCTCTTGATCTAGCAATGTGCCTTGGCTGTCCTAGGACTCCCTCTCCTCCTTGCTCCCACTGCTGTCAATCACAGCTAATGTAGGGGCAGGGCTGAGTCCTGACTGTCTTATGGATGTATAGAGCAGAGCTCTGGAGCAAGCACGCATCAGGGCCCCCATAGCAAAAGGCTTGCTGTTGGGGGCACTGGTCAAGGGGGAGAAGCCAGGATTGCCATGGGAAAGGACCTGAGCAGGAGAGGATTAGAGCTGCTCTGTGCAAAACCACTGCACAGAGCAGGTAAGTGTGACATGTTTTTGGTTTTTTTTTTTTTTTTTGTTAAAAAGCTAAACCTTTAACACTACGTTAATGGCACCCACCCGCATCCCCTGCTTCCCACTGTGTGGGTTGTTGCTTGAACTGTGGGTACCGCAGCGGCAATTGCCCGGACAGGTGTCAACATAGTCAATGGCGACTGCTGTCGTCTGCCGTGGCTAGGTTCACATAGATGAAGTGCACTTATTTGTCCTGCCGGTTTCTGTGCAATTTTAAAGGGTAGTTTTTTAGCAATACAGGTGCGATTCTGATGCAGCATTCTCAGTCAGGCTCGTGTCTCCTGGCATGGACCAGGGATGTGAGATGAGGAACAAAGCGAAATGGAATTGTTATCTTTGGACAGATGAGCGATTTCCGTTTGAGTCTATGTAGCTACAAATCGCATTAAACTTGCACAGGACCCTTTTTAAAGCTACATCGGAACTGCACATATGTGAATGACCTCCATAGAAACTCATGTTTCATTGTCCTGCTATTCCATCCTGGAGTGCTTCAGTGCAGACCAGAGGATGAATTCACACTGTGCGGTGACAGGTGGTTTACTGCCTGTCACTGCAAGGACAAACCGAAATCAGTTGTTTTCTGTGTGTACCATTCAGATGGCAGCGCAGGCCAGAGCAGCCCTAAAATGCAGCATGCTGCCTTATATTGCAGCGCACTGCTGTACAGCATGAGTAGTGTACTACCCCATTCAGGAATGGACAGGTACAGAGCTCCAGCAGCTGTCTGTTGTGTGAATTTGTCCTAAAGAGTGCTGCTCCACCATTTAGAACCAGCCTTGTAGTAATTGATCAATGAATGCAAGCCTTTCTCTGATTGGCTGAGGTGGGTTGGATGATTCACGGTTCCCTTATCGGCCAACTGTAGGGAGCCTTGTATTCTTGGGTTAAAGCAGAACTAAAGATTTGCTGTTCACTTAGCAGGCAGGTGTTTTACTGCATGTCTCTTCTGCAATAAAACTCACCTGCCTGCTCACAGAAATTCTCAGCATGTAAACTGAGCTGCACATGCACAGCTCGGCTTACAGGGGCCGGTCTGATCCCTGTGTCTTGGGATGAGTAGCTTCTGCACATGTACAGGACTCGGATCATCCTCTGCCAGCCAATGAAGATGGCTGATAACTGGGACACAGATGAAGATGCCAGCAAGGGAAAGCACCACATGCCTTCATTTAGTTCCGCTTTAAATACAAGGATTCTCATGAATGGCGGAAAAGCACTTATCCCCCTAATTCCGTCAGCAGGTGGGAAGCTGTCCATACTTCTGGAACACCACTTACTGGCTAATGCTACTACAGTACATTACAGCGAACACTGGCTGCATCATTCTTTATTACAGGTACTTGTATAGCGCCATCAATTTACGCAGCACTTTACACATATATTATACATTCATACTAGTGGTGCTCCAAAATTAAAATTCAGGTGCAGAGACCGAAAATTCAGAATGCATTTGGCCCGAAAACCGAAGCGACCGCTTATGTGGCGGTGGGAGATATATAGATAGATAAAATTTATTTTTACCTATGGTTTTATTGCTATCACCTAGGGGACAGCATATGAGTGACAGGCCACCCTTTGTAGGGGAGGCAGTGTGTGCAAGGAGGGGACAGGGGAGGAGCAGTGTATATACAGAGACTATATGTCAGTGCCAATTTTTAAATGCAGTTGCTGTTTTTTGTTTTTTTTTTCTTCACTATAGCTGAGCGAGAAACTGTTTAACAGGAAAGAAACTAAAAAGGCTTTGTTTTAGCTTGGGGAAAGTGATAGGTCATTTTCTGAGCTATAATGAAGAAGAAAACAAAGCTGGTAATTGCATTTAAAAACTGGCACTGACATAGTGACAGCCAGTCACTGTATACACTGCTCCTCTCCTGCCTCTCTCATTTCGGTGCATCCTAATTCACACCAGTCCTTAACCCTTGAGGGGTGTACAATCTAAGGTCTCTAGCTTACATTCATACACATACTAGGGCCAATTTAGACAGGACTCAATTAACCTACCAGCATGTCTTTGGAGTGTGGGAGGAAATAGCAGTACCCAGAGGAAACCACGCAGGCACAGGGAGAACATGCAGGCAGGTGGTGCCGCGGTTGGAATTTGAACCCACGACTCTAGTACTGCCAGGAGGATGTGCAAACCATTTAGCCAGTGTGCTGCCACATTCTTTAATGGGAATAATTTACTTGGGCCAACTGACAAGGGCCATGAGGTCCCTTGTCGGCAACACCTCTTCTCCCCAACTTCTTCTTTAACCATTTTGACTGGCCAGCATTAGAAGATTTCACCCTAGGTGTGTTGTCATCCTCGCACACGGGCATTTTGCCAACATGTAAACTGAACTGACAATGGCAGACACCCTGGAATACACATCTGCAATGACATAGCCGAGGTGATGATTTCCCACATGGGACAGCTTTTCTAGCACTGATATATAGACCGCAAGTCATCCCTATGTATTGAACAGCCACCGCATGTAGTGCTGCCAGAACAGCATTGCTTGCTCTTTCACTAATGCTAGTGCAGTATATTACACTGGTCATATTCTTTACTAGAAATACTGTTTGAATTTTCCCAAGCTGAACCAAACACCCAGAATATTGGTGCTAGTGGAGTATCCTCACTGCTGTAGGGCTTCAGTGCCATTGTCTGCTCTCAAAAAGCCGTAATGTTCCTGTGAAATGACTGTAGACACATGAGGATGCTTAAACACTTGCCTACCGGGCACTTTCACCCCCTTTTTGCCCAGGTCAATTTTCAGCTTTCGGCGCTGTCGCACCTTGAATGATAGTTGCGTGGTCATGTGACACTGTACCCATATGAATTTTTTATTTTCTTTGAGACAGAGCTTTCTTTTGGTGGTATTTAATCACCACTGGGTTTATTTTTTGATAAACCAAAAACAAAGTTTTGTAAATGAGTAATTTTTCTCCTTCACTGATGTGTGCAAATGAGGCTGCACTGATAGGTGGCACTAACAGGAATCACTGGTGAGCATTCAGACATGACTGATGGGCACTGAAAGGCAGTACTCTTACATGGCACTGATAGGCGGAACTGAAAGGCAGCTCTGATCGGCACTGATATGTGGCATTGATGTGCACTGGTAGCCACTGATATGTGGCATTGATGGGCACTGGTAGCCACTGATATGTGGCATTGATGGGCACTGACATGTGGCACTGATGGGGCTACACTGATCATCAGTGCCCTGATGATCAGTGTAGATGCCCCCTCTGAAGAATGCCGATTACGGATCTCCTCACGAGCGGTCAGCGTGACCGCTCGCGAGGAGAGAAATGCCAATAACTGGTATTTCCTTATTTACATTCGATCCACTGTGATTGGACACAGCGGATCACATGACAGAGCTGAAGTTATCGGCTCTTTTCGCTGATTGGTGATCCGCTGTATCTCAGGGACACAGCTCACCACCGATCGCCGCGTTGTTAGCTACTGGGGGCGTGCATGCGCGGTTAGTGGGAGAACGCCATATGACGTCCTCTCAGAATGAGAGAACCACCTTTGTGCCTGTACTTTCCTTATATGGTGGGCAGGAGGCGGTTAAATGATCTGGCTGTCTGGGTACCAGTATTTTGGATGACCGTAATTTGAATCTTCCTCTTCCCACCCTTTTTAAATGTCCTGGGAATCTAGGTTTAAACAAGCTCACAGCTGTTTGTTTTCCTCGCCTTCTGGCTATACAGTAAAAGTGATCAGGCGGCTGCAGAGGCGCCTGGTCATCTTTACATTACTGCAAAGACCCCACAATGGTTCCCGGGACCATGAAAATGCTGTCAGGATGGGTGGAGCAGATCAGGAAACGTATGTTCTTTGTTCCCTTCTGCCATCAGTTAACCAGGAGGCACGCCACATTTCTAGGTTCAAAGCTACCAGAATCCAGCTGAAATGCTGGTTAAACACCTGATCAAAGTCCTTTATGTATAGCCAGCACACTTTCTGGCTTTGGGTGGCAAAGGATTAAGACCTGTCAGTTTTTTGCTGCTTTTTTCCCACTGAGTTTCCATCTGTTTGAAGATGTAACAGGAAGTGATGGAGAATTGTCTTTTAGATGTCACTGTGTGACTCATTGATTGCAAATGTGCTTTGGTAGACTTGTCTTCACCTTGTCTAGTTACAGCTTATATTTTTGATTTCCCTTTGCTTTCACTTACACTGACAATGGTCTTTAGGACAAACAGAAGTTAATCCTGCTCAGCAGGCGCACAAGCAATTTATAGGGGATTTAACCCCTCTATTCTCTATCCAGAGCTAATAAAATAAATTTGGCTATAGATATTTAGGAAATAGGTGTTGTTGTTTTTTTCTTTTGTATATGGAAGATGAGGACTTGTCTAAATTGGTTCTGATCAGACACTAAGGCTAGGTTCACCTGTGTGGGTGGGGCCCACACAATTTCCCAGAACTGCAGCCACCCACACAATGAAACGTGGGACCTGTGGGCAGATGCCATTAATCCTAATGGCATGCAGCCTGTACTGGATAAGGCACCTGCGCTGGGAACCTTTCTGTGCGGCCTATGAATTCCAAAGTAATACAGGGACTTGTTTTGTGCCTTTCACAGGGCATGGCAGCCCATTCAACTGAATGGGGTGTCGTGCCTGCACAGTCTGTGGTCCGCATGGCCACATAGATGTGAACCTAGCCTAAGGGCTGTTGAGTGATTTTAGTGGGCTTACTGGTTTTGGTTTACTGAGCCTCAGGTTATTCAGCAGTTGAAGCTTGCAACCCCTGCTTCGTAATTGTAAAACCTCAGCGTGCCCATATTGCAATGTCCTTTTAGCTGCTTTTGGGTTTTGATTAGACTTGGTGTGTTCAGATCGTCTGGACAGTCTCCAGGGACCAAAATCTGGTATGCCATGGAAGAATTTTCCACCAATATGTGTTGGTCTGTATGAATTGACAGAAATTGAGCTACTACAGTATAGTTTATAAAGTGACCTGTAGTTGGGCATACTGAGTTGGAATCCAGGAGGAAGGGGATGGGTTTCCAAAGAAAACTATAAAAAGCTCCGATGCCTGCTACTTTATGGTTTACTCAGCTTTAGCATGAAGCCCCATACACATGGGCTAGGTACCGTCCAGTTTAACAGAAACCTGTTGAACATCTGTAGAGACATGGTGGTGATAAGCACTCTAGCCAGTAGCATAGATTGTGACCTGATTCTTTTCACTACTTGGTGAGATGGCTTGTTACCCATGGCTGCAACAAATATTTATTATTTTTTTTGTGATCTAGGGAGTATAGCTTAATACAGGGCTTGACAAATCCCATGTTGCCATGGTGACTGGAATTTGTGTTCTGACGCTTGTGATTTTGTCAGACCATTTACAGCAGAGATGTGTTTATCGCCCAATGGCCAGGACTTCCAGGCACTGGGCAGGTAATTTTTTTTTCTAACATTTAGCCCTGCGTGGGCAAGTAGCAGGGCTTTCTTGTCAGGTGGAATCATTGTCGTAAACACACACGATTTTGGATTCCTATCGCCTGGGAAATGTAGTACCAGTCAGGAATTTTTTTTTTTTTCTACCTTTTAGCCCTGCTGCGGGCAAGCAGCAGGGCTCGCCTGTCAGGTGGAAGCATGCGGTGGCAGCGCTGCCGGCGATTGCTTCCACACAGTGCCAGCCTCTCCATGTCCCCTATGTGATGAAGAAAAAAGGTGTTTTTTGTGTTTTTTTTCCTGTAAAAATGAAAGTTACACCCAAGCACATACCATCTCCTCCCCCAAAAAAATATATTGAGGCCCCCACATATACGCATGTACAAACATAACACATGCTGGGGCACCTACGCATGAACACGTCGCATATCGCCACGCACGCAAGAGAGCAATAATTCTAGTACCAGACCTCCCCCATGACACTAAACTGGTGACCTATAAGGAGCTTTAAAAATGTCGACCTATAGAAAATATAGGGTATTGAAGTTCGTCACCATTTCACGAGCTCGCGCAAATTTAAGGTTTGACAAGTCGGGAAGAGAGTAAACACTCAGGGAGGGAAGAGAGTAGACACTCGCCCGCTGTCTCTCCCCCCCCCCCCCCCCCTTGTTTCTGACTCGGAAACGATTTGTATAATGTCACTTCTGGGTCTCCATTGTCTGTTCCTGGCCATCAAGGGTTAGAAAGAATGTCCCATGTGTAATGGGAAAAGAAATCTTATACAGGGTTTTTATATAGCACCAACAGTTTGTGCAGTGCATGAGGGCAGACAGAACAGTTACCATACAAATCAATACAGGAGGAATCAGAGGGCCCTGTTCGTTAGGCTTACAATGTAAGAGGGAGTATCAGGTGATACAAAATGTACTAGCTGTGGGGGATGAGCTGATGGAGAAAATAAACTCCAGTTGTTAGGTGGGGCAGAATGGGCTTCTCTGAAGAGTGTTTTCAGGGATCGTTTGAAAGCAAACACAGTAGGAGATGGTTGTACAGATTGGGGTAGGGAGTTCCATAGTATAGGAACGGCTCAGGAAAAGTCCTGGAGGTGAATATGGCAGGAGGTGACGAGGAAGCTAGAGAGCAGGTGTTGGGGAGAACGATTAGGTCAGTGTTTAGAGACTAGGTTAGTGATGTAGCTCGGGAATGAGTTGTGGGTGGCTTTGTAAGTTTAAAAAAAAAAAAATTGAATTTACTCCAAAGCGTGTAAACCCCCCCCCCTCAAAAAATATTGAGGACCCCCCACCCCTAGATATATGTACGTAAAAATGTAAACACACATGTCGGGGCTCCTACGCATGAAAACATCAGTTGCATTACACGTTACATCAGTGTTTGACAAATGCCAGGCGACCAGAATCCGCATCCTTGCTCCAGTGCCCCTGCCAGCCCAGCCACCGCTGGCACCATTCATAAGCACCCCTGCCCAATGCCATGGACATGCGGGTGCTGGGCAGCTGACCCCAGTTCCAACATCCAAAAAAAAAAAAATTCCAGCTCTGCTGCTTACCTGCAACAGAGCCAAAGTTTACGCCCCCCTCCAGCAGCCGCACTGCCGCTGTGCGGAAAGGCTCCTGAACACCCCGCCTTTAGTGTCCATGACCACCATTTTATTCTGACTTGCTGTTAGAGACCTGTTTCAATACCCGTATCAGTCGAGATATTTAACTTGAGTGTCAAAGTAATATGTAATGTACTCCTTGTCTCTACAGCTTGTTAAAACACTCCGGTGCCACCAGTGCAGGTTGACAAAGTCCAGCTGGTTGAAGTATAAATGGCTTTGTGTGTTGGTGAGCCTGTTGAATGCTGGTTGTGGGGAGTCAAATCTCTTCCACAATTCTGGACACTGCTGTTAACCGACTCTTCATATGCCATCTTATAGGGAACTTCTTAAAGTGTTAATTCTGCCTGAACAGTACCTTTGTCTTGAGTTGCTTCTGAAATATAGTATTGCACTTCCTGGTATGCTGGTGTTCTTTGGCCTCTTGTGTCTACAGCCTCATAGCTGTATATTTACAGTGTAGGATCTAATGCACTGCTTTGCTTGACTGCTAGTTTCAGGAGATTTGGCGTGTGATGTAATGTGTCACTGCTGCACTGTTCTCCTTGTTGAAGACTGACGTAAAGAAGGAAAATTTCTACAAAGATAGCTGCCCGCATACAGGGAGACCATGCAGATTAGATTGTCTGCAGGGAGCCCACAGGCAGTGGTGGTGACTAATCCTTTGTGTTCTGCCAGCCTTTGCCCTCTGGGTACAGCTTTTAACCTCTGCTCACTGGCCATACACCGATATGCGTCCCAAATGTAAAGGCTTCTTTGCTCAGAGCACGCCCTGCATGCTCCCAGTCAGTAGTCCAATGAATGTGACTTCCTCCACCTCTCAGCATTTAGAGCATCTTAAAGGGCCAGGAAGTGGTGTTGGGAAGGGGTTACGGTTCACTTCCTTCTAAACTATTGGAGTAGCATTTAAAAGTATGGCCACACACCAGTTCAGTCCAATCCTAAATCATGTTAGGCCGCATACCCTCAACACGGAGGGTACGTTGAGTACCAGGGCATCTTCCCCACAACTTATCAGAATCTGGAAAAGCCCCCTTTAACAAGTGGGTCTCACAGCTCCTATTCCCCATTTGTAGAGCTGTCATTCGGTCTCGGCACTGAAGTAAACAGAGGCGGGGTAACCTGGCAAGCGACAGGAGCAGTTGGGTTTAGCAGGTGTTACAAAAGATAAAATTTAAACTTTTTCTAGGTCCGTCAACATTGGTTCTTACACTTGAAAAGAAAAAAAAATCTATTTGTGGTTATCCTTTACTGAAGCAAATTGAGGAGAATTTTATTGCTGGATTTAAGCGCTTCCCAAAATAGTGATGCTGGGTAGACTTTGGGAATATTTCTCTTCAGAATGCCCTATAGTTGTGCAGACGATTTGTTAGCCTACCTAATGTAGGTGCCATATGGAACCTTCCCACAGATGAAACAATTAGTCAGCTTCAGTGACTTATAACTTAAAATGCTGTATCCATTAAAGCATCTTTTGTTCACATTAAGACTGCCTACCACAGATATACTGTGGCAGAGCGGCCCACTGTGCCGGATCACCCACGTGATCTGGCTCTTCCTGGTAGGAGGTGCGTTCACGTGCGCCCGTTCCGACTGTCATTCGCTACAGTACAGGCCAATCAGCAGGTCCTGACCAATTTATGGCTGGAACCCGCTGATCGGCTGGAGATATCCGTGTCATTTAGGCAGTTCCCACCCTGCGTCAGTGTCTCATTGCCTGCCACACTATCGCAGTGCCACTATAAGTTTCTGATTTCTGTCGTTACTAGTATAAAATTGAGATTTTTTTTTTATTTTAACCAAAAACACGTAGCAGAATACATTTCGGCCTAAATTTGTGAAGAAATTTACTGCATTACCACTGTTTTTCTTTTTTTTTTTTTTTTTTTTTTCCAGGCAACTTTCCTGTTGGAGCTCTCAAAAGTGTTGGCCAATCCTGCAAACAGCCAGGTTGCGAGAGTTGCATCTGGGTTACAGATTAAGAACTCTTTGACCTCAAAGGACTCGGATATGAAGTCACAGTACCAACAACGGTGGCTGGCAATTGATTCCAATGTCCGAAGTGAGATCAAAGCTTTGGTAAGTTTTTTGAGTAGACCAATTCAATAATTGAATAAGAATTGAGTGAAAATAATTAATTGGTCTTAAGTGACTTGTATCTGCTCTACAGGTCTTGCGTACACTGGGAACAGAAAGCTACAGGCCCAGTTCAGCATCACAGTGCGTGGCAGGGATAGCATGTGCGGAAATACCAGTCAACCAATGGCCTCAACTAATACCACAGCTTGTTGCTAACGTGACCGACATAAACAGTACAGAGCACATGAAAGAATCTACGCTGGAAGCGATTGGGTATATTTGTCAGGACATTGTAAGTGTAATGCTTTTATTTTGAAAAAAAGACTATCCTGGGGGGATCGGCTATATCCTGATAATGGTGTGTTTATATAATTTGTTTGGAAGTTTTTAACTTTTTATGGAATTTAGGATATTCAATGAAGGGATTACTATTGTCAACTAGGTTTGGAACCACATTACCAGTAAGATAAAAATAAAACCCTAAGTGCTTCTAATTCTAATGGTTTTTCCATTGAGAGAAATTCTCTTCCTGGAGTTCTTTCTGGACCCCCTCTGAAGTAATATGAAGAAGCTCCCTATTTCATCTGATAGTGACTGAGATTGTGGCTTTACAATTCAGTCAAAATAGTGATCTATGTGACTTCATTCTTTTCGAGTGAACTACGATCGGGTCAGGATTTTGCAATGAATGGGGGACCATGGCTGCATTGCACATGTATGATTGCAGAACAACTCCATGTTTCCTTTGCTCTAAAAATTTAGATTGGGCCAGCGTTGTCCAACTGGTTACTTATTTCAGAGCTGTACGGCCACTGTGGATCCAGTAATACAGTGCAGTAGCTTGTGCTGCATACAGTATTCTGGGCTGTGTGTTGGCCAAGTCTTATACACCTCCCTTTTGTGGCTGGAAAGATACTGTGTTGGTTATGTGGTAAATCAGCAATTCAGGAAGCACCTTGCGTTTAATAAATACAAGGCATTCTCTGGCCAAGGTGAAGCAACTGACATCTGCCTGTTTCACTGCCAATCCGAAAGCCTTGTAGTCAGATTAAAATGCAAGATGCTTCCTGAATGACTGACCACATAACCAACCTGGGTTCCTTCTGGACACAAAAGCACCTGGGTCACAGGAGGACAAAAGTAATTGTGCTCTTGTGACATACAAGAGAAGCATGGGCAAAAAAGCTTTGGCCATACTGTTTACCCTTGCTGTGGGGAGGGGCCACTGTTTGTGATTTTTCTTTTTTTCTGCTTTCTTCTTACTGCAATTGGGCAATGAAGTGAGTAAATAAATTGTGTATTTTTCCTCGGTGTGGTGTTCCTTCACAGTATGGCAGGTCATTGGCTTTCTCCGCCACACTAAAGTTAACCCCTACTTATTACATTTTAGAACAGACTTTAGATGCTGGTCTCTGTGCGCAAGAATTGCTTGCATCAGTTTCAACAACACTATTCAAAAAAATGAAAGGAACGCTTTTTTTTTTTTTTTTTTCTTTCTTTCTGTCGGAGTATAGCATAAAGTCAATTTAAACACATGGGATATTTGGTCAGTTGAGTAGCAGAGGGGGTTTTAATCAGCTTCAGCGGTGTTACTGAAATTAACAAGTGCACTAGATGGACAACAATGAGATGACCCCCAACACAGGAATGGTTTAAAATTGGAGGCCACTGACTTTTTTTTTTTTTTTTTTCCCTCCTACTCTTTTGTGGCTATTTTGCATTTGGCTAGAGCCAGTGTCACTACTAGTAGCATGAGGCAATACCTGGATCCTACAGAGGTTGCACAGGCAGTTCAACTCCTCCAGGATGGCACATCAATACATGCCATTGCCAGAAGGCTTGCTCTGTCTCCCAGCACAGTCTCAAAGCATGGAGGAGATGCTAGGAGACAGGTATTTGCTCTAGGAGAGCTGCACAGGGCCTATGAAGGTCCTTAGCCCATCAGCAGGACTGGTATCTTCTCCTGTGTGCTAGGAGGAACAGGATGAGCATTGCCAGAGCCCTACAAAATGACCTCCAGCAAGCCACTGGTGTGAATGTCTGACCAAACAATCAGATTTCATGAGGGTGGCCTGAGGGCCCGACATCCTCTAGTGGGCTCGGTGCTCACTGTTCGGCACCATAGAGCTCGATTGGCATTGAACACCAGAATTGGCAGGTCTGCCACTGGCGCCCTGTGCTTCTCACAGATGAGAGCAGGTTCACCCTGAGCATGTCACAGACGTGAAAGGATCTGGAGAAGCCGTGGAGAACATTATGCTGCCTGGAACATCGTTCAACATGACCGGTTTGGTGGTGGGTCAGTGACTGGGGAGGCATATCCATGGAGGGACACACAGACCTCTACAGGCTAGACAGTGGCACCCTGACTGCCATTAGGTATCGGGATGAAATCCTTGACCCGTTGTCCAACCCTACACTGGCGCAGTGGGTCCTGGGTTCCTCCTGGTGCCCGGCCTTGTGGTGAGCGTATTCAAGCAGTTAATGAAGGATGAAGGAATTGATGCCTTTGAATGGCCTCCATGCTCGCCTGACCTAAATCCAATAGAACACCTCTGGGATATCGTGTTTCGGTTCGTCCGACGCCACCGGGTTGCACCTCAGACTATCCAGGAGCTCAGTGATGCCCTGGTCCAGATCTGGGATGAAATACCCCAGGACACTATCCGCTGTCTCATTGGGAGCATGCTGTGATGTTGTTGCGTTGTTCTGAGTTGCTGCAATGAAATTTCAGCAAAATGGACTAGCCTGCTGCATCATTTTTTTTTTTTTTTCACTTTTGATTTTTCAGACTTCCTTTTGAATTCAGTCCTCTGTAGGTTGATAATGTTTCATTTCCATCAAATGATGGGGCATCCTTGCGTTCCTAACAGATTACCCAGTCCATATCGGTATAGATATCCAGCACGTTGTTTCTTCCACATTGAGATCTGATATTTTCAAAGTGTTCCTTTTTTTTTTTTTTTTTTTTTTTTTTTTTTTTTTGCAGTGTCGTTTTTGTACTGGCTGGTTGCTTTTCACTGTGCAATAGCTAGAGGTTTCTCTGATAATTTGAGTCTTCATTCCAGTGTGATGCTTTCTAATGTGTGAGCTAATAGTATTTTTCTTCATTTCTTATGTTTTAGGATCCAGAGCAACTGCAACATAAATCAAATGAAATCTTGACTGCTATCATCCAGGGTATGAGAAAAGAAGAGCCAAGCAACAATGTCAGGCTAGCAGCAACAAATGCTCTGCTCAACTCTCTGGAGTTCACAAAATCTAACTTTGACAAAGAGGTGAGAAAGGATAAGTGTTTGTATTTTACCTGCAACATCAGTCTTATTCTGTAGTAATTTTAATGCCGGGGAATTCAGAGCTATGGATGTGCTATAGAGAATTTGTGGAATTGCTGAGCTTGCAGCAGATAGTTGTAATGCTTGGACTGGCTATTGTTCTGTTCATTGAAACAGTCTGATGGATTTATCATGGCCAAACTCTGCTGCATGTTTGTAATTTCCTCACTGACTGCTGAAGTAACCTCTTTGTCAGCACTTTAGTTGGAGCTTGAATTTTTTTTCCTGCTTAGGAGATTAAAGTATGACCTGAAATGTCTTAAATTTTCGAACAGCTGATCTGCCATAGCCTAGGGTTAAAAATGGACATTTCTATTAACCAACTATATCCAACAGCAGCCCCGCAAATCGGATAAGACAAGGTCCTTTTCCTGTGCCCAGAGAGGCACGGTTTGCAGTCCTGTTTGTTACACAGAACCTGGCAATTATACAAGGAGAGGAGCTTTGCAATGTGGTCATCCCTCTTCTGGTGCGAAGACATTTTGTTAGATTGTGGGAAGGCCATGACATAATTGAGCTACAAAATTGGGATGAAAGCCAAGGAATTGCAAAAGGCCTTGAGAACCTTGCTACTGCACCAAAATCTTATATCCTCATACCTGCTACATATGGTGAGTTGACCTTAGGGCCCCATTCATACTTTGGTAGCGGGAAGACACGTTCTTGCTCTTATATTCACAGGATTCTGCATGTCTCGCGTAGGGTAGCCCATTCACTTTAATGGTCTGGATAAAAGCGCACAGATGTGTCCCAAAGGAAATAAGTGAATGGTATATGTCAACTATGATTGGTGGGGAAAAAACTCACTGCTGCCATGGTAAAAACACATCGGTTTGTGGGAGGTATGAACAGGAGCCAGGCGCTGTGTAGTTTTGTGATAGAAATAATACACCTTGTATGGAGGTGTGTCTTTAATAAGTCATATGGTAAAACAATAATAAATAACCAGCCTGTGGCTTTAGGAAGCCAGGTTCCAAGATGGACGGCCCGTCCGCTCAGAGGGAAGCAGTGGAGTAGAATGCCTGTCAGTGCAGGGACCACGTTTACCCGACGTCCCAGCGTCCTGGATGATGTCACCACGATGTGGAGAGACAGAGGGGGGAACTCTTGCTGGAGCCGCAGCTTTAGAAGGAAGAGGCCGGTTGCTGGGACAACATGTTTCGCGCGCATGCGCTTTGTCAAGTCTGTTTTACTGTTGCAGGGACAACATGTTTTCGCGCATGCGCGCGAAACATGTTGTCCCAGCAACCGGCCTCTTCCTTCTAAAGCTGCGGCTCCAGCAAGAGTTCCCCCCTCTGTCTCTCCACATCGTGGTGACGTCATCCAGGACGCTGGGACGTCGGGTAAACGTGGTCCCTGCACTGACAGGCATTCTACTCCACTGCTTCCCTCTGAGCGGACGGGCCGTCCATCTTGGAACCTGGCTTCCTAAAGCCACAGGCTGGTTATTTATTATTGTTTTACCATATGACTTATTAAAGACACACCTCCATACAAGGTGTATTATTTCTATCACAAAACTACACAGCGCCTGGCTCCTGTTCATACCATTCACTTTAATGGGCTGCCCTATGTGTGTTTTCCGCCCCAATGAAGCTTTTACTCTTTGGGCAACAGGCTTCATGTGATTCTGTTGTGTGGTGTTTTTTTTTTTTTTTTTTTTCCAGTGATTGACTATTACAGCAAAATGGCTCTGTATTTGGGTTGCCATTTTAGAATGAACGGTACCCGAAATCCACATTGCACGTTTTGCAGCCATTACCAAATAATTTGGAATTGCAAGCAGAATCGTCTGCAATTCCAAGTTGCCAAATGTCAATGGGACCCTTAACCGATTCACTTTTCAGTTGATGCTTGCATATTGAATCACATTCTACCTTGGTTTATTGGGGAATAATCCCACTAGACTTCACATTCCATACAATTACTGTGGCTATTAAAAGTTGAGCACTGGTGTTTCACTCATCTTGTTAGATGTTTTTGTATTGTAAAACAAGACCATTTTTGAAGTGCAGTATCAAGAGCACAACGAGGAGGTAGTTTTGGTGCAGACCAATATAAGGAGTCTCATTGTCTCAGGACTACTAAATGTAAGAATACCTGTAGTAATGTTTTGCTCTAAAAATCGATAGCATTTTTTGTTGTTTTTGTCAACTTTGTAATTTCGACAAACTTTGTTCACTAAAATATATAACAGTGCTTTATATCTCCTTTTGATTTTCTCTTTTAATGTTTATTTCACAAACCTAATTCTCTTACGTGTAATCTTATTTTTCCGAGTGAATTTAACACTTGTCTGCTGAAAGCCCTGTTTTCTAAACTTTTTTTCAGTGCTTCCAGTTCTCATCACCTCAACATTACCATTGATGTTGTTCAACGGAACTGAAAAAAAACAAGTCGTACAAAACCACTAGTAGTTTTAAAATGCTTACAGAATGGGCAATAACTGTTGTACATCTTTGTGAATTTAAGAGATATGAGATAGATAAGGCATGATATTACGGAAGTAACAGCTGAACATGAGAAACACTGCTTTGTGGGGGTTTTTTTCTCGTATGTTAATTACATTTATTTTTCTTTTCAAGGCTGAAAGGCACTATATAATGCAAGTGGTCTGTGAAGCAACACAATGCCCTGATACTAGGGTAAGTTTGTTGTGTTTTTTTGTTTTTGTGTTTTTCCCTCAACATCCATGTAGCAGTTTTCTTCACTGGTTATTTTATTCCTGTATTCTTCGTGTCCTTTTTTGTAGGTACGAGTGGCTGCATTACAAAACCTGGTGAAGATTATGTCCTTGTACTATCAATATATGGAAACATACATGGGTCCTGCACTGTTTGCTGTGAGTATGGGACCATAACCAGGTGCCACTTTTAGTTTTGAGGTGAGAGCGTTAGGTGACAACTTTGTGTTCTGCAGATCACTGTGGAGGCAATGAAGAATGAAATTGATGAAGTTGCTCTGCAGGGAATTGAGTTCTGGTCCAACGTTTGTGATGAGGAAATGGACCTGGCAATTGAAGCATCTGAGGTAATGGCTATATTACTGCTTTCAGTGACTTTCTCTTAGTGTGTGGTGGTTTGGGTTTTGTGTGTTTTTCAGGAAAACGTTTGTTAAAAAAAAAAAAATGGCTACCCTTGCTATGTACCTAGCAGTTACAAATCTAACAAATGCCTAACCGTCCTGTGGAAAGTGTACTTTTGACTAAGGACCCCTTCAACAAGTTTTCTAAAACTGATCCTTTTAGCGTGTTTGGCACTTGTGCCCGTAACTTTGAACTGGCGTGCGAATAGTGCCTGATGCACATGTCTTTCAAGGGACAGCATTCGGTTTCTTAGGAGTTATCATGGATATCTTAAGCATGTCACTGGGGAAAGGATGCCCAGCAGAAGACGCCCTGGGAGCTCCTCCTTGAAGGCTAACCTCTAAAGCCAGTCCTATCTCACACAACCTGGATTTCAAGTTCCCCAGGCACTTGAATAAGTTTTCAGCCTGAGGTGGCACCCCCTACTTTCTGCAGTGTGGAAAAATGTATCAGCCCTTAACAGTCTAGGCATCCAGCATCTCAGATGGTTTCAGGAGCAGCATGCTAGAATTCCACTTTCAGACCCTCCTTGGTTTGTCTTCCAAGCTTCTGCACAGATTAGGAAATCTCCATGCAGCCCGCATTGGTTTTCCTGGGTGGGGTGTCTGTTCCCCAGTCACTTGCAGAACAGTCAGTGGGTTTCTTAATCTGACCTGTTCACAATTTCCAAACCTGAAGAGGGCATCTGCCTCATTTTAGATCTCAAGGCCCTAAACGTTTTTCATTTAAGCTCCAAAACTCCACCAGGTCTGTCATAGCTATCAGGAAGACTTTCTACTCTCTGAGGTCTTTTTAGCTTTTGCTTTGGGTCCTCAGCATATTTGTGGTCCTGCCATTTAGCTTACCCTCTTCAACTTAAGTGTTAACCAAGGTTATGTATCCTGTGGTATACTTGATAGGCTCCCAGGGCAAGCCTATTTTGGGAATTCTGGATAACCACCTGTTGAGGGAGCAGTCAGCTGAGGTTTTGACCAGCAATGTAGCTCAAACCATTTAGACCCTTTCAGCTGGGTCATGAACCTTCAAACGTCTGTGTTGGAAGAGACTCCTCGCTTGGAATGTCTGGGTGTTATAGATCCTGGTCAAGCAAATTCTTCCTAGAAGCTTTTAACTCTACTCCCAGAGTTATTCTTTTCAGTCCAGGAATTGCGCAACTCTTAGCTTTTTACATGAGGGAGCTGGGGCTCATAGCCTCTTTCATGGTGTTCCCAGACATCCATTCCTTCCACCCTTGTGGCCTTCTCCTGCAAGAAACCTTTGAGGATCTGCGTAGGGACAAGGTGATAGTGAGGCCTAGGGCCACCTTTTTCCCTAAGGTAGTTGTGCACTTTGACCTTGTCCAGGACGTTCTTCCCTCTGTCCAGCAAAAGGAAATTTCTCTTTTTAATATGGAGATTCGGTTTGGGCTGTGGGAATCTTAATCTTTTTTTCAGCAACTTGGACTAAAAGAAAATTAGTGCAGCCACCACATCTACACCTGAATTAGTTCCCCCTAATACCCCCCCCCCCCCAACTGAATGAAGGTGCACAGGGGACACCTTTTTTGTAGAGCAAAACAAAATTGTAATTCTGTCACCGGTTTATCTGTGCATATTCTCACTTATTCCGGGGAGATGTCTTGGCCTCATCTGATTAGCAGTTTTTGGTACAAGTTCCTTCGGGTTGATTTTTGAACTGCAGACCGCCTCTGGCATTTTTCTCAGGCTTGTTAATGGCTGTTTGCTGTGTTGCCCGCCCCTCAATTGGATTGCTTTTGGGCATCTGAAGGTTTAAGACTTCCTTTTTCCCTGGGCGAAAGAACATTTGTCATCTATTTTTTTTTTTTTGAAGTATAATCAAGTCCCACTCTGATGCTTTTGGTATGGCTTTGCTACAAGTTTAAGGCGTGCTGGTATTCAGAGTGATTATCCTGGGTTAGTTGATGCATTTTTATTTTATTTTGCTAGTATCCAATCCTTTTGTATACAATAGTATAACCTAAAGAGTCGAAGACTGCTGTGTCCCTCAGTGGACCCATGAAAGTATTTTGGAGAATACAAAAACTTTTTTGCTCAGTGTGCTTTAGGTTCTTTATTGGAAGTTTCCTGTCCTAGCTGACAAGGAGTCTGTCAGTAGAAACTGGACATCCACAGTGTTCTAAGTCATCAGCCTGACTTGCTAAATAATTAGCTTGACTAACATTTCTGTACAGTCTGATCACGAATACATAGTGTTGGGTATGAAATGTATTAGCAGTTATTCTTTCTCTTTTCCAGGCAGCTGAACAGGGAAGACCTCCAGAACATACAAGCAAATTTTATGCGAAGGGGGCTTTGCAATACTTGGTCCCCATTCTGACACAGACGTTAACAAAACAGGTTGGTAGGAATGTATTTCGGAAAATTTGAGACCCCTAACGGTTTATAGCCTTATAGCGCTATCTATTTTTAAAGCATTACAGTCTATTTTAACTTATCCTGTCATTTTCTTTCAGGATGAGAATGATGACGACGATGACTGGAATCCCTGTAAGGCTGCTGGAGTGTGTCTCATGCTGCTGGCTACATGCTGTGAGGATGATATTGTGCCCCATGTACTGCCATTCATCAAAGAGCACATTAAGAACCCAGATTGGCGATACAGGGATGCTGCAGTCATGGCATTTGGCTGTATCCTTGAGGGGCCTGAAGCCACCCAGTTAAAACCTCTAGTCATCCAGGTAAAACATCAAATACTGTGCCTAAATTGCGTGCTGTCTGAGGATGACAAGTTCATGCACCACACAGAACACTCTGTGTTGATTATGACTTTTCTGAAGACATTGGAGCAGTGAATTTGACCATCAGTTTTGCATAAATCTGATTAGATTCTGAAAGTAGCTCGCCATTTTCTATGAAACAGATGCTTGATTAACAATATTGGACAGTTTGTCTGGGAACCTAGGCATAGTTCTTCCAATGCTCTTAGCCTGAGGGCCCACTCACAACAGCTGTGTTTACAGTGCTGATGCTGTTCATTTTTGCCTCGTCTTCAGTGGGACTGTGCTGGAATAGCTGCCCAACACAGTTCCACTGCACCTGGTGTGAATGTACCCTCCCACTTGGCTAGAAAGTCAGAGGATGCTTTAAAGTGGAACTAAACCTACCAATTTAAGTTTCTCAAAAGAAAGTTCAAGTCAAAATTGTTCAGTAGATGTTATCAAGCCTTTATTAATAGTATCTGCATTGGGGAAAATAATGATTTGATCCCCTTCAGATTTTGTAAGTTTTCCCACTTGCCAAGAAATGAATGGTCTATAATTTATCATGGGCGTATTTTGAATGATTAGAGACAGAATATCAACCAAAAATCAAGAAAAAAAAAAACCTAATACAAATGGTATAAATTGAGTTGCAGTTCAGTCAGTAAAATAAGTATTTGATCCCCAAGGAAAACATGCCTTTGTACTTGGTGGAAATACCCTTGTTGGCAAACAGAGGTAAGTCCTTTCTTGTATTTGTTTACCAGGTTTGCACACATCTCAGGAGGGATTTTGGTTCACTCTTCTTTACAGATCTTCTTTTCGAAATCCTTAAGATTTCTTGGCTGTTGCTTGGCAACTCTTTGAGCTCCCTCCACAAATTTTTTTATCGGATTAAGGTCTGGAGACTGGCTAGGCCACTCCATGACCTTCTATTGTGCTTCTCCTTAAGCCACTCCTTTGTTGCCTTGATGGTATTTTTTTGGGTCACTGTCATGCTGGTAGACCCATCCACAACCCATCTTCAGTGTCCTGGCTGAGGGTAGAAGGTTCTCATGCCAGATTTTACAATACATTGCACCATCTATTGGCCCCTCAATGCGGCAAAGTCAGCCTGTACCTTTAGCAGAGAAACGGCCCCAAAGTATAATGTTTCCACCTCCGTGCTTGACTGTAGGGATAGTGTTCTTAGGGTCATAGTCAGCATTTTCCTTCCCCCAAACACAGCGAGGCGAGTTTTTTTTGTTTTTTTAAATTTTACATTCACTAAAAAAGAGAACATATTTATGTCTAATAATTTAACATATACATAAACTAATTTACATTTTCTCTACCCCTTCCCCAGTTCCATTTATGGATTCCATTTATCCTTTGTTCTTAAAGATTTGGGGAGCTTCCCGACAAAATGTTTTAACTAAAAATAACGCCACTCATCAAATCTAGTGAATAACTTTTTTATTTTTCAATTCCTTGAATGAATATATTTCCTCTCCTTTTCATTATATCCCTTAATTGTGCGTCTTCCTTTAACCACCTCCCCGCTATACTTTCGTTCCCTGGTTGAAAGAACGTTGTGGACACGGCGAGTCGAGTTAATGTCAGAGCTCAATTTTGATCTCATCTGACCATAGCACTTTCTCCCAATCCTTCTCTGAATCCTTTAGATGTTCATTAGCAAACTTCAGACAGGCCTGTACATGTGCCTTCTTGAGGGGGACCTTGCAGGCACTGCAGGATTTCAAACCATGGTGAGGTATTGTTACCAATGGGTTTGTTTTGAGGACTGTGTGATCTCAAGGCAGTTGGGACCAACCACCTCCCATGTATATCTGGGCTGATCCCTCACTTTTCTCATGGTCATCCTTACCCCATGAGGTGAAATCTTGCATGGAGCTCCAGACTGAGGGCGATTTTGTTATTTTGTATTACTTCCATTGGTGAATGATTGCACCAAAAGTTGTCTCCTTCTCACCATGCTTCTTGCTGATGGTCTTGTAGCCCATTCTAGCCTTATGCAGGTTTACAATCTTGTTCCTGACTTCCTTTTGACAAGCTCTTTTGGTCTTGCCCATGGTAATGGGGTTTGAATAGAAGAGATTCTGTGGACAGGCGTCTTTTTATAAACCTAACGAGTTGTCGTGAGGAGCACCTTAAATTGACAGGACTAATCTGTGTGCCACATGAGCACATAACCGGTATATGGGAGACCTTTTTATACAAGGTGTGGCTCATGTTAACCCCTCTTGCTTAAGTCGCATGTGTCTCCCTGGGTCCTAAATTTTGGTTCTTTCAAAAGGCCTCCCTTTGGACCGATCAGGCATAATATCGCCAATACTGTACCTTTTTGGTTGCCATTATGTCCGCCAGTCTCCTCTCCGAATTGGTGCCTTTTGTAGGCCCCTTTCACACGAGGCCGATTCTGTTTATCGGAGCAGAGCAGGTGGATGACCTGGAGGATCCCCAGTCGTCTTCCAGGACAGCCCTAGAGATGAAGCTCCTCCCAACAGCTCAGGAAATGCATTGCCCTCAGATCTTAAAAGGAATTGCTCCTGGACAGCCTGGGCCAGAAGTGATGTCAATTTGTCCAGATGTCGCTGGGTATCATTTGTGGTAGGGATGATATAGATGGGGGCGTGGTTCTGGCATAATTTTTGGATGCTGCAACTAGGCACTGTGTGCAGTAGACTCTCAAGATGCTGGGGGACCAAATTGAAGAACACACATGAACAAACTTTTTTTTTGGTTGGGAGATTCAGCTTCACAGCTAGGGCTGTGTAATCTTCCCTTCTCCAGAGATCTCCTCTTTGGATCGTGTCTTGATACAGTTCTAGAAAGAAAGGAAGGCCTTTCCTGCAGACAAAAGAAAAACATTCACAAAAGTGGACCAAGAGACCATCAACAGATGGAGAAAAATGAGCAATCAAAGAAGCACAGGGGATAAAGCCAAGCCAAAGGGTAATATCCTTTTCAGTGCTCCGTACTTTTGGGGGCCACCTTACCATGGTGGCAAAAGATAACATGCAGCAAATTGTGTCCTCAACATGATTGGCAAGTGTTACGCTCTAGAGTTTGATGCAGAACCTCTGGCAGGATTTTTAACTCGTGCCCAAAGATTCCGAAAAAGCGGTGGCCCTTCTGCTACTCCTTGGGGAAATGGATCAAGGAGTTTTGATTCCAGAGCCTAAGGAGTGGGGCAAAGGCTTTTATTCACATGTATTTGTAGTAAAATGTCAGAAATTTTGATTGAGTCTAAAATTGAGGCTTCTCAGCAAGACTGATACTAAAGATTTTGGGTGAAAAACGTGCTACAGGTAAACATTCATGGCAGCCATCGACTTGAGAGATGCTTGTCTCCACATTCCCATTGGGCAGACATACCAGAAGTTTGAAGCTTGCAGTGAAGATTGAGGGAAACCATATTTTCAAAGCAGGGTCTTGCCTTGTGGTGACCTATTCAGACTATCTGCTGTTTTTATGGCACCTATAGGAACTTTCCTTATGGAAAATCTTGTTCAAGCACAACTTTGGCTAAGGTCGGTAGGTTAGCGTCTAAATTTAGACAAATTGAATTTGCTCTTCCTAGGCTATTTATCTTCAGTCCACAGATCACAAAAACTCTGCTTCTAGAAGACAATATCCTGAACATTACAGGGTGGTGGTTCTGCAATCCAGTCGGTCCCTTTCTGTAAGTGAGATGTCAGTATTAGGGCTCCAGCTGTGCAGTGGACCCAATACCATCAGAAGCCCTTACACTTTTTTTTTTTTTTTTTTTTTTTTTTTTTTTTCCCTCCCTGAAAATAGTTGGGTATCTCTGGTCGGCTGGCAAATTTTCCTGACCAAAGTGAAGCGTGCCCTATGGTGATGCAGTCACCCAGAGCAGGGGTTGTCCTGGAACTTTTCGGTCTCCAAAAAGTTCATGACAGATGGAGTTAAGAGGGCCCATCTAGAAGGTCATCTGAGCTGGGGAGTGGACCCTAGAAGAAGTTGAGGTGTTCTCTAATTGGAGAGAACTCATGGCTGTGGCCAGAGCACTAGCATGCTTCCAGGACCAGATCAGGGAACACAATGTATTGATCCTGTCTGTTAATACTGTGGCAGTGGCCTATGTAAACAAACGAGGGTACCAAGAGTCCGGCTTTGATCAAGATATCGCAGTAGATTTGTGGGTGGTCAGAAAATCTTTCCTGTGGTTCACCTTAAGGGGATCACAATCAAATAAGTTTTGTGAGCCGCCAAAGGGTGTCTCAAGAAGACTAGGAGTTGAGCCCTGAGATTTTTTTTTTTTCATGCATTGAAGTTTGTTTGGGACACCCAGACAGATCTTTTCGCATTGAGAGGAAATGTCAAAGTGCCTTGTTTTTAATTGCCCAATCCGCGAGACCTAGAAGTGGGGGTGGATGCCCTCCAGAACCCCTGGAACTTCAAAAGGTGTTATGCCTTTCCTCTAATTCATTTAATTCCCTATATGCTGAACACGTACCTTCAGGAATCCATAACCTTGAGTCTGATAGCACCTTACTGGCCAAAAAGGGCCTGGTTTTTGTTCTCTAGCAGTAGAGCGTCCCTGGAAAGATCTAATTTTTCCAGGGACCCCCATTTCATCACAATCTGGAAATGTGGAAACTGACCACATGGCTTCTGAAGTAGACCTCTTAACGTTAAAGGCCTCTCAAAGTTGGATACCCTGCTGAAGTTCAGGAACCAGAGCCAAATTCAAGAAAGTGTGGGAAGTTTTAATTGCTGGTTGGTAGACCACAATAACATGGATACAGCTACAATTCTGGACTTTTTCAGGAGGGCTTTGAGAGGGGTCTAGTCCTCTACCTTTTTTTTAAAGGTGTCGATAGCTGCATTAGAATTCTATCTACGGAAAGCCCTACAGGAAGATCCTTTTTGATCTCGAGATTCTGTAGGGCCATTTTCAAGAATAAACCAACTAGATCATGGAGGTGTCTTAATTGGGACCTTTTGGTGGTCCCAAAGGCTATTGTCAAATCCCCTTTTGTGCCACTGCAAGAATCTCCTCTACATCTATTGATCCTGAAGATGGCTTTTTAATAGCCATTACTACAGCCTGCAGGATAGGGGAAATCCAAGCTCTATCCATCAGGGAACCCTTTGTGGATTTTGGATGGTAGCATTATTCTACATACATACGAATCCTGGATTCATGCCCAAAATTGCTTCAGATTTTCATAAAACGCAAGACCTTGTCTTGCTGGCTGTCTTCAATGCTGCTTCTAATAGTAGAGAAGAGCAGTTAAGTCTATGGGACATTAGGTGTGTGTTGTACCTCGGATGCCTTTTGTCCTGTATGCAGGCAAGCAGAATGGGAAACAAGCATCTAAGAATACTTTGGCCAGATGGCTCAGGATGGAATGCTATGGAATGTTATAAGATCATGCCGTTAACTCCCCCTTAGGGCTTCTTCTACTAGGCACTAGGACATCAGCGGCTTTGTGAGCAGAGTGCTGGCGCTACCCTGGAGCAGATTTGCAAAGCAGCAACCTGGTCAAAGTATTCCACCTTCCTCTGTCACTATCATCTGGACCTAATATCTACGCAGCTATTGTGAGGAATGTCTTCGAAGCAGAAGTCAAAGGAAACCTGGGAATTGGCTTTAACGTGCACATTCCCTTCACCTAACTCAGGCCACAGGTTGCAAGCCAAATCCCCCACTTCTAGTTCTGTAAGAAACCATATACTCCAAGCCTGCTAAGCCAGGGAACAATTTCTCTTCATAATGAAGAGGAGCCTCCGCTAGTTCCAGTGATGAGTTTTTTGGATACCTTTTTTGCGGAAATTTGGCAGTGGTAGATTGCGGACAGGTCCATGATATAGTGACTTGCAGATTTGCACTTGCAAATCTTTAACGAGTCAAACATTTGAAAGCTCTTGATTTATCTGCTTCAAGGAGTGATTCTGTTTCCAGAGGATGAGAAGTTTTTTAGCGGTGTATGCTTAAACCTTGTCATGGTTTTGACACTTAACTGTCAATGTTATTCCCATCTTGGATCTCTAGACTCGGTGAGTTTATAAGAGTACAGACGTTCTTGATGGAATCTGTGGTGTTGGTCTCGCTCCAGCGGAGCGGGTGTGACTGCAATTTGCTGTTTTGCCTGTCCACAGCTCCTAGAGTTTTCACCAGGGTTTTTGCTCACATTCTGAGGCTACTGCATAACTGGGAATATAGTCTTAAGGACTAAGGGGCATTCTGCTTCACTACTGTCTCACAAGATGCACAATCTGAAATGGTTTGGCTGGGCTCTGAATTTAGAGGTTAGCATATTTAGGCCGGACCTTGGATGTTGTCCAGGGGAGGATGCGCCTCCCTCTGGACAAATCTCTTGCTCTGAGGGCTCATGGACTTGCTCTAGTCGAACAAATCTCTCAACTTTTGTTTTTTGCATGAGGATTCCGGAAAATGTTGTAGCCTCCTTAAAGGCAGAGCCCTTTGCCCGGTTTCATTCCAAGTCTGCAGAGCTGCCACCTGGTCTTCTGTCAAAATGTTAGTTTTTGCCATTCTCCAGTCACCCTGAAGGTAGCAGCACCTAACCCATGGTCTGACTACAGACTCTGTGTCCTCTACTGTATTACAAAATATGGAATTTAGTGTGAAGCCAAAACATTATTGGCTGCCAATTCTAACTTCTCATTCTACAAGTGTTGCATCATGTTTTCTCTTTTGGATTCATTAGTTTGAACTGGTGACCAAGCACAAGTATGCAGATGACTGCCGGCTTTACCCTGACTTGCCTGATTTGCTTTGTGATTCAGAATTTATTGACTAACTGGTTTAAACCATGCAACCTAACCTCTTTAGGAGGTCATTGTCTCTGGGAGCTGTCTTGCTTCTCTCAGGAAAGGTGCAGTCTATTAGTAATATGCTATATAGGTTTTGCAGAGACTATTGGCTCTGCTCCTTGTGTTACTCGCAGTATTGATTTTCAGGAAATAGGTGAATGTAAGGAAATCGTTCTTCTATTGCATCAGTTGCACTAAAAATGTAATGGTGTTGCTTAATCTTTCATAGGCTATGCCCACTCTAATAGAGCTAATGAAAGACCACAGTGTTGTGGTGAGGGACACTACTGCCTGGACGGTTGGCCGGATATGTGAGCTTCTCCCAGAGGCAGCAATCAATGATGTTTACCTCGTTCCTTTACTTCAGTGCCTCATTGAGGGGCTGGGAGCTGAACCCAGGGTGGCTACTAACGTGTGCTGGGTAAGTGTCTATAGATATTGGTTGTAAAGAGGCCAAAGCATTTGACCTGCAGCCTTTAGTATACATTCATGTGATATTCCTGTGTTTGTTTGCTCATTACATTAGTTTGCTTACGTTTTAAGGCCTTCACCAGTTTGGCTGAAGCTGCTTATGAAGCTGCTGATGTTACTGATGACCAAGAAGAACCAGCCTCCTACTGTTTGTCCAGCTCCTTTGAGGTCATTGTGCAGAAGCTGCTGGAGACCACGGACAGGTAGGCTGTCTGCCTAGTGTGTTGGTCTTATAAACATAATGGACAAAGTGCACATATTTAATTTCACACTCAAGGTGCCTTTTTAAACTCTCTATTTTGTAATCCATTGTCTTGTGATGACTTGTTCATGCACCACACAGAATCCACTGTGTTGATTATGACTTTCTGAAGACTGAGCTCTCACTTGGGGAGACTTGCTAAAACTGGAGCCCGCAGAATGTGGTACACCTGTGTGTGGTAACGGGTCAACTTCAGCTTGTTTAATTAGGCTTTGGATTGGGTTATTCACAGCTGCACCAAATTGTGTGCTCCCGTTTTAGTAAATCCACCCCCTCTGTGTGTAAAGTTATTACTGTAACCAAGTTAAGGACAAAATTGGGTTTTGGAAGTGGCAGCTGAGCAACCTGGTTTGCTTTCTCAGGCCTGATGGACACCAGAACAACCTACGAAGTGCTGCCTACGAAGCTCTAATGGAAATTGTCAAGAATAGTGCCAAGGACTGCTACCCTGCTGTTCAGAAAACCACACTAGTGATAATGGAGAGACTACAGCAAGTGCTTCAGATGGAGGTAGGAGTGGGAACATCTGCTGTGTGAGACATAACTGCTAAATGCCAGAAACATGTCTTTATGTATTCCACGTCCTTTTCTCTCTTCTAGTCCCACATACAGAGTACATCAGACAGGATCCAATTCAATGATCTACAGTCTCTTCTCTGTGCTACTCTCCAGGTAAGTCTAGTCCACTATTTCACTCCCATCAATGTAGATCCGGGGTCTCCAAACTTTGCAAAAGGGCCAGTTTACTGTCCTTCAAACCTCTAGAGGGACTGGACTGTGGCCATTTGGAGCAGAAAGTATTCCATCAGTGGGGGGAAAAAAACAATGCCCTATCATTGATGTCAGTGGAAGGAATTTGCTGCATTGTTGGTAACGGTGGATGAAATGGAGCCCCAAGGGCCAGATAAAAGCAAGCAAAGTGCTGCATCTGGCCCCCATGCCACAGTTTGGAGACCACTGATGTAGATTGGATGTCTGAAGATGACAAGTTCATGCACCACACAGATAACGTACTGTGTTGATTATGATTGTCTGAAGACATAAGTATTTTATTTAACCGACAATTAGACTAATCTTTTTTTTTTTTTTTTTTTTTTCTTTTGTGTGCAGAACAGTGTGGCTGCTGAAAACACTGTATTGTGTGATAAATGGCACCGCAATTGCAGCAAACTGCATTGTGTGAAGCATGTCGCCGAAAAGTAGTTCAACTACCCTTTTTTTGATTTTCACTGCGTTTTGCGTCTTCATTTTACAGAAGTCAATGCAAGTCACAGTGAAATCAAAGTAGTGCAGGAACTATTTTTGAAATTGCGCACTGATTAAGACAGTGCCATAAAAATCTATTCGATGCGACTTCAGGCGTGATGTGTTAATCACATGTCACACCGGTGTGATCCAGGACAGAGTCATCAGTATTTCAATTGTTGAAGCCGCCACCCTTCTCTTTTGTCATGTCTGTCTTAGGACTTTATTAACCATAGCCTTTAGCCGTTTAAAGCAAACCAGTGCTTCTCCTAGTTGGTGAAACTATTTCCTTTAACCCTTTTGCTGCAGGCTAGACCATTTTGTTCTATATTTAATATTCACGATACAGAAAAAAACGAGGCTGTGGCAGCTTTTCTTATTTATTAGACATTGTTCATGATTGACATGTTTTGCACTTCGAAAAAGTACTTCCCCTCTAAGGCTCCGTTCAATCGCTGCGATTTCAAAACTCGCTGTTAAAATTTCAAATTGCACATCATGATCAGGTGCCTATCATTTCAATATCACCTAGACGCAGGGCAATTTCTGCCATGATTACCGAAACTTCTTTTGGGTGATACGTTTTGCGTGACAGTCGGGGCAGAATCGCCTCATGGTTTTTAGGTGCCATTGAAATGGAACCCTGAACATGCTGATGTTCAATTTGACATTTTTACAAGGTGTGGTTTTTTTTTTTTTTTTTTTTTTTTTTTTTTTTACCCTTGGGTTACACTGCCTATGGGATTTTTTTTTCAGCTGTCTTGAAGGACCAATCTAGTTTTTAAAATGTGTGGACTCACAGCTCTTTGCTGCAGTTGTCCTCAGCTTGGCTTTTGGACAGCACTTGCATCCTTGTGGACTGGATGTTTTGTGGGGTGAGCAGTGGATATGTCCTTTTGGGCACAGATTAGTTCTATTAACTGGTTGTGAAATGCTTTCTTTCCAGAGCCACTGATATTACCTCCTGCACCTGCTCTGTCTTTAAAGACGTTTGTTAGTGAGCAGGTTTTTTCATCGAGTCAGGCACTGGGAGCTTCCTCAATTTATTGGTTGTTGGGTGCCGTTACATCCCTCTTTCCCCTGACTTTGACATCTGGAACAGAGCACTGATTACATGGGTGGAATGTCCCAAATGCATTCCATGATCGTTCCCATTAGTGTTTTCCACTCTGCTGTTCTTGCTGCAAAGAACTGCATGAAATGTTAATCTTCAAGCCTTTCCTTTTTGGCCACCCAACCCTGTGGTCTTGACTTTCACCTGCTGCCCAGATTGTGAGTACTTGGGGCTTGCCTGTAAGCCCCCATCATGCTCATCCCTAACTGTTGCAGTTCGCCCCTTGGTAGTGATGTTGGTAGCCTGGATTTATGCCACCTATACATTTTTTAAATTTCTCACTGGAGTCCCCTTTGGTCCAATGGATGTGGTTGGGTCCTGTGCCTTTTTTCAGTTGAGGTTTGAACTATTTTCATGCAGTAGTTTTTTTCCAAGATTACTCAGTTTTCAGACTTTGATTAGATGCTACAAAGGCTATCAAGTCTTTGAGCTTTCCCTTGCAGTCAGTCCACAGTGTACTGCCAAGTTAGTTTTTTTTTTTCCAGCATATTGAGGCAGTGTGCAGCACTTTTTAAAACTTGAGGTTCCACTTCTCTCCTACCAGTTGTTTTTTTGCCTTGGGCTGGAAAGACCTTGCTTTTGCACCCACATGCTATTCAGTTAGTGGCAAGAAATATGTGAACCCCTTGGAATTAACTGGTTTTCTGCCGTAATTTGCCATAAAATGTGATCTGGTCTTCATCTTGGTCACAGTAGACAAATAGTGTGTTTTAAACTGATAACACACAAACAATTCTATCTTCCATTGCTAGGGTGGGCTTTTGGAGTGATTAGAACTAATGTCTTGTGTGCCAGTTAAGATGCTTGCAACAGGCCATCCTTACTTGCCCTTTTTTGGAATGTGTGTCAAATGAAGTAGGAAACTGTGTGCTTGGGATGCTGAATTGTCAGATGCACATCTGAACTTCGTTGCTCTTCGAGGGATGTCGCCCCTGTGGACCTGCTCTTGACACAAATTAGCGATTTCCCCCAGTGGCTGGAGCATGCAGCAGCCACAACACAGGTGGTCTTGATGTTTTGGAGCAGTGGTTCTCAACCTTCCTAATGCCGTGACCCTTTAATACAGTTCCTCATGTTGTGGTGACCCCCAACCATAAAATTATTTACCCAGTAATTATATATTCATGAGTGTCGTTTTACCTCCAATACTGCTGCTTTCAACACAGTAGCTGCTTTTAACAGAGTAGCTGCTTTCTACACAGTAGCTGCTATTTACACATCGGAAATGTGTTTTCTGATGGTCTTAGGGGACCCCTGTGAAAGGGTCATTCGACCCCCAAAGGGGTCGCGACCCACAGGTTGAGAACCACTGTTTTGGAGGAACCCCACCCTTCTCCCTCCTACTGCAGTCTGGGAGTCTTTGTGCTGACTGAACATTTGAGTACTACTGAACTTGGGGAACTAACTTGCGCTTTTGAGTATGTTGGTGAATAAAACTCCTTCTTCCTCTTTATGGCTTTGAGTGTCATATGGTGGTGGGGATAGAGCCTTCTAAGCTCAGATTAGAGCATATACCAAGCTTGCACTGGGTTGCCCTTCCTCATACCTGGCAGCTTAATGTAACAATTGGGGATGGAAGAAAACTGCAGTGATGTCATCACCCTCCAACTGGCACATGTTCACAGAACTAACCCACAAATACTGTCCCACTTTTGGCATCTAGTTCAGATGGGTGCCTTTACACACACCCTCAGTATTTGCTTTGGGGGGGTAGGCCCTAAACCGTATGAATGGGTAATGTGAATGTTCTAAGCGCTGTAATAGACCTAAGTGTGCAGATCTAGATTATTTTTTTTTCCTCTTCCTTCCATATTTGCTAATATTAGAATCTAGCATTACAGCATGACTTGTTTTAATATTTCATGATATTTTATAGCGGCTTTTGTGTTGTTCCCCCCCCCCCCCCCCCCCCCCCCCCCTTGCTATTTGCTTGCTAATCTGTCCCATCTCCTTGTACCTTTTTTTTTTTTTCTTACGGTCTTCCAGAATGTGCTTCGTAAAGTGCAGCCCCAAGATGCACTTCAGATATCTGATGTAGTGATGGCTTCCCTGCTACGCATGTTTCAGAGTACAGCTGGTTCAGGAGGGGTACAAGAAGATGCCCTAATGGCAGTGAGCACTCTGGTAGAAGGTAAGAGCTATGATTGAGGTTTGTAACGTGTATGTGGGTGTTGGGTTGTATCACTTGAGGGTATTGGTTAACTGTATGCTTGGTTTGGTGTTTTTTACATGGAGCATTCAGTACTTCAGTTACATTTCCTACCCTTCGCCTACACATTATACAAAAGGTTTTTGTTTATCAACTTTACAGAGATGGCCTGTAATGTTTTTTCTTTGGTCACTGGTTCCAGTGTTCAGGGATTAGGCTGGCCTATTATGCGCTGTGTTGCAGAATTCTGTACAGGACCAGTACTGTGGCCTAAGTTTGACTAGTTTCCCACTCTGTGGTATTACTTGGGTGGTGATGCAGTTGCACGACGCTATCTGGCTGATGCATGTTCGCCTGCTGTTTTTGCTGAAAATGCATGGAGCAAATCAACAGATTTGACTGGCTACCTTCCAGATAGGACGTTGGTCAGTGCCTGTGTTATAGCAGCGCTTTTCTTTACATGATGTTGCCTTCGATGAATACTGAAAGCCACCTTTGCTGTTGCTGGTCATGCTTTACAACTAGCCTGCCCTTGGTAGGCAGGTAGTGTCTGAAGGTGATGGTTACTGCTGTACAGTGCTCTGTATGATTTCCACCAGGTTCTCAACAGTCACCACACAGTGGTATACAAACCATGCACCTGACGAAAAGGGAAATGTTAATGCGAGGATGGCCTGTAATGTCACAGGTCAGAAATGGACCTTGCGTTTAAGGAAATGCCAGAGGAGCCAGCAACACAGTGAGCTGCAGTTCATTCTTAAATATACACAACAAAGGGGGTAAAAAAAAAAATTACCCCTGTGTATTTTTAATAAAGATTGGATTGCAACTTCCCCTTTCGTTCCCTAGTCTCAGTATGAGACAAACTTGTACAATTCTTCAAATTTTACATGTGGCTTATTTTACTCCCTCCTGGCTACATAAAATGGATAAGTCTCTCCCCTCTGTGGTCAATCCCTGAGAGATTTCATCCACTTCTTTGGCCGTTACTGTGTTCTGCACCAATGTGCTATTCATCGTTAGCACTGTCATCAACACATGTGCCCTTAGCTTTAGAGGTTTGCATATTGGGCATGGTAGTCTTTTGCTCCCTACAATAGCAAAGAGGATGTTGATCAGCCGCCTCTATGCCAGAAAGTCTGTTACACTCCACTTTTTTTTTTTTTTTTTTTTTTTTTTTTTTTTTTTCCCCAAAAGGAGATTGAAGGAGAGGCCTGTTTTTTGTTTTTTTTGTTTTTTTTGTTTTTCCAGTGAACGTCAGCCTTCCATTATATAAAGATATACAGTGCCTTGAAAAAGTATTCATACCCCTTGGAATTTGTAACATTTTGTCATGTTACCAAAAAACGTAAATGTTTTTGTTTTTTTAGGATTTTGTGATAGAGCAACACAAAGTGGCACATAATTGTGAAGTGGAAGGAAAATGATAAATAGTTTTCAAATATTTTTACAATTGAAAAGTGTGGTGTGTTTTTGTATTCAGCCCTCCCGGAGTCAATACTTTTGTAGAACCACCTTTCACTGCAATTACAGCTGCAAGTCTTTGGGGATGTCTCTAACAGCTTTGTACATCTAGAGATGGAAGTTTTTGCCCATTCTTTGCAAAATAGCTCAAGCTCTGTCGGATTGGATGGAGAGCATCTCTGAACAGCAATTTTCAGGTCTTGCCACAGATTCAATTGGATTTAGGTCTGGACTTTGACTGGGCCATTCTAACACATGAATATGCTGTGATCTAAACCATTCCATTGTAGCTCTGGCTGTATGTTTAGGGTCGTCCTGCTGGAAGGTGAACCTCCGCCCCAGTCTCAAGTCTTTTGCAGACTCTAACAGGTCTTTTAAGATTGCCCTGTATTTGGCTCCATCCATCTTCTCATCAACTCTGACCTGCTTCCTTGTCCCTGCTGAAGAAAAGCATCCCCACAACATGATGCCACCACCATGTTTCACGGTGGGTATGGTGTGTTCAGGGTGATGTGCAGTGTTAGTTTTTCACCACACATAGCGTTTTGCTTTTAGGCCAAAAAGTTCAATTTTGGTCTCATCTGACCAGAGCACCTTCTTCCACATGTTTGTCCTCTCCCACATGGCGTCTCGCAAACGTATTGATTTCAACAATGGCTTTCTTCTTGCCACTCTTCCATAAAGCCCAGATTTGTGGAGTGCATGACTAATAGTTGTCCTGTGGACAGATTCTCCCACCTGAGCTGTGGATATCTGCAGCTCCTCCAGAGTCACCATGGGCCTCTTGGCTGCTTCTCTGATTAATGCTCTCCTTGCCCGGCCTGTCAGTTTAGGTGGACGGCCATGTCTTGGTAGGTTTGCAGTTGTCATACGCTTTCCATTTCCTGATGATGTATTGAACAGTGCTCCGCGAGATGTTCAAAGCTTGGGATAATTTTTTTAGAACCTAACCCTGCTTTAAACTTCTCCAACTTTATCCCTGACCTGTCTGGTGTGTTCCTTTTGGCCTTCATGATGCTGTTTGTTCACTGATGTTCTCCAACAAACCACCTGAAAGCTTCACAGAACAGCTGTATTTATTTATACTGAGATTAAATTACACACAGGTGGACTCTATTTACTAATTAGGTGACTTCTGAAGGCAATTAATTCCACTAGATTTTAATTAGGGGTATTAGTGTAAATGGGGCTGAATACAAATGCATGCCACACTTTTTGCAGGTATTTATTTGTAAAAAAAAGTTAAGCCATTTTATCATTTTCCTTCCACTTCACAATTGTATTACTTTGTGTTGGTCTATCACAATAAAATCCCAATAACATACATTTTACATTTTATTTTTGGATGTAACATGAGAATATGGAAAATTTCAAGGGGTATGAATACTTTTTTCAAGGCACTGTAGCTACATTAACATTGGACCTCACCTTGATTGCTTGTTGTGGTGTTTCAATAGATGCTTTTTGTTTTATGCCTTTAACTGACTAGGCTGCCAAAAAATCCTCTTTCAGCTGCCTCGGGGCTAGAGCGAATCTTCATTAATATACTGCTCTTAGTATGATAAGCCACACCTTATCAGTGCTATCTGTATGCACACTTTGTACCCTTGCTATTTCACCTCAATCACACCCTTGCATGGGTAGCACTTGCATGTCACCTTTTTTGTGTATGTGTGTTCTTGCAGATGCTGAGAGCTGGGCACTTGCATGAGGACTTGCCTCATTAGATCAGATTTGAAAGGTAGTAGCGCTGTTTGTTTTGGTTTTGCGGTTGTCCTGTGTTTAGGAACCCTGAACAATTAATTGCCTGGTGGTTTCTGGTAGCATGCTATACAGGTACAGGGCAGTGAACCCTAGATGGGAAATGGAGCCCTCGAGGGCCCTCTGGGTGAAGTCCAGTGAAGACTGACCTCCCCTTTACCGGGGGTTCTGCAGCTGGGCTGGTGAGTACCCACAGACGCTCGGGAGAAGCATGCACAGTGTGGCTGATGACATCACAAGTGAGGCAGATCCCCCTGGCTTTTGCTATCTCAAATTTCAATCCGCTATAACTTGAACACTGGCAGGTTAACTGAATAACATGAATTATCCAGTTACATTGGCATCTGAAGTGGGATATAGGCAGCAAGTAAACGTGGTCCCTGAAGTTGATGTGTTGAAAGCAGAAAAAATGGGCAATGCAGTTTGCGGTGTATGGGGCCACGTGGCTGCAGACCGGTCAGGGTGCCTGTGCTAACCGAATGAGGAAAGAACAGAGGGCACACAGGCCTAGTGCATTACCATAAAACATAAAGTAGGTGTTGTACTCACAAACGACAATATAGTCAAGGCACATCATAAAGAACAGCTGGGTCAACACCGCGCTGAGTAACAGTCCGCAATAGGGAGTGTAGACATCCAATAGGCTGATGTGTTTGAAGGACTTGTCTGTGCTAACCCATGTTCACTGCCAAAAGTACTTAAAATTGCCACGTGAGCATCAGAACTGGGCCATAGGGAATTGGAAAGGTGGCCTGGTCTTAATCACATTTTTCTTTTACATGTGGATGGCTGGGTGTGTGCGTTGTTTACCTGGGGAAGAGATGGCTCCAGGATGCAGTATAGGAAGAAGGCAAGCCGGCGGAGGCAGTGTGATGCCTTGGGCAATGTTCTGCTGGGAATCCCTGGGTCCTTTCATTCATGAGGCTGTTACTTGACACATTCCACCTACCTAAACATTATTGACTAAGGAAATGATATTCCTTGATGGCAGTGTCCTTTCAGGTGGATAATGCGCCCTGCCACGCTGCACAAAATGGTTCAAGAATGGTATGAGGGACAAGCCTTTGAGGTGTTGACTTGGCCTCAGTTGTCCAATTGAGAATCTGTGGGATATGCTGGAAAAAGACTGATCTATCAATGCTCCACCTCGCAACTTAAAGGATCTGCTATTGACTGCTTGGTGCTAGATACCACAGAATACCTTCAGAGGTCTAGTGGCATCCATGCCTTGATGGTTCAGGGAAAAGGGGACCTACTCTGTATTAGGTAGGTGGTCATAAAGTTATGGCTGGTCGGTGTGTATTTAATATAGATTTTTTTCTTTTTTTGTATTACACAATGGCAATGAAGGGGTTAATCGTGTGGAGTTCATGTTTCTATTTAATGGTGTATGGGTAGTGGGTTCATTCTTTGAAAGAGCACTGTACGTAGCATGAATCATGTCAGACTAGAACTTGATCCTTCTGGCTCTTTTTTTGCATGTTGGTGTGGCATTCCTGTTGCTGGTACAATTTTGCTTTTAGTGGAATCGCGTTGAGCCAGCACCTGAGATGCGATTGTGTGGAGTCTGAGCTTGCCTGGAGCGGCATATGACATAGCTGACATTGGAGGTTGTCCTGTTATTGCACGGTTAATGTTGCCCTACAGCAAGTGTATGTTTGTAAGATTTCCACTACTTGTTATACACTTAGTGTCTCCTGTCTGACTATTTGAGCATTTGAACTTTCAAACTTGGCTGTAAAAATTCCACTATTCAGAGCTTAGTCTTGGGTGGATGACAGGTGTTGGATCACACCACAGGCCTCACTATTACCGCTAACGTCTGCCAACAGTGCTTATAACATACTCTGCCCCTTCCTTCCACCCTTTGTGCCATTAGATTGCTTCAGGACAGACACTTGGGCTACTGTGTATCCTTTTCTGGACTTGCTTGCTCCATTCCCGCACCCTACTCCGTGAGTAACCCACAGGAGAATACCCTCAGTGATGGCAATAATGGAAGCACCAGTCTGCATCTGATTCTAACTTTCAGGCACACAATCGGCAGCCTACTTGACCAAGGCAGGTTTCTCTGCGGCCATGTCAGAATTTCTTGGACAACTAACTGCATTAATCTTGTATACAGCCTGCTGGACTGATAATTGTCAAATTGCCATTCCTTGAATCCTGTGCAATTATTTTTAGTTGTTTGCTTAAAGCATTTTACATACAAAAACAATGTAATATAATGTGGCTTACAATCCTTTAAAAGTGTGGTGGGTTTTTTTTTTGTTTTTTTTTTTCCTTCCCCTCCCCACTTGGATCTCCAACTAGTTACATCCCTGTCTTGGGGTTTGTGTGTTCTGGATGAAGTGGTAAAGCAGACACTTTTGGACAACAGCATTGTCAATCTGGGGGGAGGGAATTGTTTATCACTTTTAATGTTTATTATTGATGTTTTATTAACACTCGTTTGCTCACTAGGTGAGAGAGAGGGGGGAAAAATACAGCCACCACATCTAAGAATTGATAAGCTGCCATTTTATTTTTATTTTTAATACCACTTTAATATTGCGATTCTGTGGTCTCTTGCCAGGGAGATTCCCTAATGCCAGTTGTGGTATACTGTTACGTTTTGATTTGATTAATTTTGCAAAGAACAGTGCCAATTGTACTGTACCTTTTTTGTGTATCTTTAGTTCTTGGAGCAGAATTTCTGAAGTACATGGAGGCATTTAAACCTTTTCTTGCCATTGGCCTAAAGAACTATGCAGAGTATCAGGTGAGAGTTTCTTTTCCTTTTGTTTGTCTTGTGTGTATCTTCTGTACTCTTCCTTTTTTTAAAATCAGGCGGCCTACAGCCATACAGGTGAGGAGGCAACCCATGGGTCTTAGGTGTGCTTTTATGCACATTTGACAAGAGGAGAGGACTTCATTTGTTTTTTCCTTCATTGTACAGTAACCGGACTGTGCTTCACTGTGGTTACGTAATACAGCTTATGTCAAAGTGGAGTCAGCAGCCTGGTATAGCGTTTTTAAATCTTCAAACTGGTTGGACAGATCACATATTTTTGTAATTGAAACTGCTTCTATATATACAATTCCTCTCTGCATAAGGCCCGGTTCACACAACTGCGACGGCCAAGTCATACGACTTTGCCCTGCTACTTCCTTTTAACTTTGTTGCGACTTTAGACAGTCTAGGAGGTAAAATCATACCCAGGTCGGACCAGAGTATTGCATGAACTTTTTCTAAAGTATCAGTTAAGACGGCTCTCATAAGGAAACATTGAATTTCACATGTCACGGTCTCATGTCTGATCCTATGTTGCAGCAGTGTGAACTGAGCCTGAAGTGGTTTGCTTAGAGTTGAGGTTTAAGTTTTCACTTGAGCAGAACTCAGATTTAAGTGAAAATCCAGTCATAACCTTTTCTCTCTCCTTTTGTTGGACACAGCTGTATTTTTCAAAGTTTCTTTCAGGCCAATCTCCAAGGAAAAGTAGTTTTTTATTTTTTTTCCATCCCCTTTTCTCTGGTCCAAAGTGTTTGTGGAAGCCCATGGTCTGCAGAGGGGTCCGCCCCCGCATGACATTGTGCCCCCCACCTTGAGGTTATGGTGTATCTCCTGTTTGTAGCCAGCTGCCCATCCCACTTTCAAACAGATGGGTTCTGAAGGTAACTTATTTTTGTTTTAAAATATACATTTTTTTCCCATGGTGATTTGACAACTTACTCTCTCCTGCTCAGAGGCTCCTGGATTGGTGTGTGCGTTACCCCTGGTTCCATCCTCTTAAGTTTAAGGGCTCCTATCCTAGTCAGTTTGCAATTCCCAAGTAGGTTGATGTCTCTCCAATTCGAGAAATTCTAAAACTTCTTGAGGTTTGCAGGCTTAGCATGGAGTTGGTGTATTCTGTGAAAGCTTCCTTACATCAACGGAGCATTTTAGTCTGTGTCCAGGAAGCTCATCTCCAGATCCCTATTGCTGCAATTGCCAATGGTTCCTTTTGGTTTGCGGTGGAATAGCTGCTTTACCAGTTCACGCTCCTCCACTTGGGACGGGCGATGTCCCCACGAGTCTTCACCCAATTACTCCTCCACTCTTCCTACCACTCCATCCCCCACAGCTATCTCCTCCTGTGCCACTCACCTCCCTCCTAGATTGTAAGCTCGAAAGAGCAGGGCCCTCGATCCCCTCATGTTTTGCATTGTATTGGTATTGTTCTGTCACATGTTCTGTTCCCCTTTGTAATGTACAGCGCTGAGCGAACTATTGGCGCTTTATAAATACTGTATAATAATAATAATTACTAGCCCCAGTTCTGTCATTTTCTGCCTTATCTGGTTGACTCTACACCTGCAAGCAGTCTGTCGGACACTAAAGGATCTCAGATGGACTGAGCAAGTCAGTTTTTATTTCTTTCTCTTTGAAGTACTTCAGACTCATTCTGGACACCTCATTGGTCGGGGTTGTTCCTCTGCGGAACACTACTGCAGCTGCATCTTCATGTCCTCTGGTTATTTTGTTTGCAGACTGCATCCATTCTGTTTTTTGCAAAGACCTCATGGTGGCATCCTTTTTGAAGCAGTTACATATGTGTACCACAATTTCAGGTCTCTACATCGAGGGAGTCTGACAAAGTGGAACAGAGTTCCTGGGTCACTGGATCGGTTAATTCGCCTTTTTCACCAGACCAAGAGTTCTTTGCTTAATAACTTCACTCTCCGCCTGCTGGCCAGGTTGTCTTTTCTTCCCTCAGTTGGCAGATTATCACCATGGTGGGGGGAGCGTGATGGCTACTTTGTTCAGAGATGGTGGTCCCCTTAGGATACCTCTCATCAGTATCCTGGAATGCCGGGCATCCAGGTTTTCCCTCCCATTAGATGACCTTACTTCAAGTATCCCCGTTCAATCTAAAATTGATCGGTGCCACAGCTTTGGCCTACATATATCCAGGTTAGCTTCAAGAGCTTTGTGGCTACTCTTTAAGGTGTCTAGGGTTCCCTTTTTGTCCAGCCCTATCAAAGGATCATAGGCCTGAAAAATACCTTTTGTGAAGTACAGCCATGTCCTTCAATTAATTCAGAGATTAGTATTTTACAGAATGTACAAAAATCCCTTTTATTTAAAGCTTTAAAAAAAAAGAGGTTTTTTTTATAACTTCTGTCCAGGACAGTAAGGGAAATTAAACTTCCCAATAGGGCTAGTGTTAGACCTGTTTTCAGTCCCCCTCCTTCACATTCTAAATTAGGTTATTGCCTGTCCCCTTTTTTTTTTTTTTTTGAGGTTTCCTTTTTCACAAAGTGTTGGGAGTTCTCTGGTAGACACGTGTCCATTAAAAAAAAAAAAAAATTGTCGAGTTTTGAATGATTTCCATCTAACCTTTATTTTGACGTGTGAGTGATTTTCTTATATGATCTTTGTATATGTTAGAGATGTCCTTCGTGATATATTGGGTAGGATCCTAAACTTTTGTATATACAGGTAGCTGCTCTTGTATTTTACTAAGCTGTGCTGTTTTATTTTTAGGTGTGCCTGGCTGCTGTTGGGCTTGTAGGAGACCTATGCCGGGTTCTGCAAACAAACATCTTACCATTCTGTGACGAAATTATGCAACAGCTTCTAGAGAATCTGGGGGTAAGAAGTTGATGACTTCAATATTACTGCATTTTCCCCATACAGTGACCTGTAAGCATATTTATTTCATACAATGACCATATTATTAAAGTCGGATGACTCTTTCAGAATGAGAATGTTCACCGCTCTGTAAAGCCACAGATTCTTTCCGTGTTTGGAGACATTGCATTGGCTATCGGAGGGGAGTTTAAAAAGTACCTGGATGTTGTGCTGAACACGCTGCAGCAAGCTTCTCAGGCTCAGGTGGATAAGGTAGGCATTTTCAGTGTTCTGTTTGGAAATCACCTTGCAGTTTCTAAACTTGTGCCAAAGGTGTAGAGCAGCCCTCAGATGATTCTTATGTGCATGTTTGATATAGCTTGTAGAAGATCCAAGCTTGAAATGCTCAAATATCTAAATGGCTGGACCTGAAGGTAGCCTTGGTTCCACCTGCTGTCACTAATAGACAGCATTATCAATCACCCTGATTTTAAGTGGGTAGAAAATATGAATATGCAGGCATGTTCATGTTGTGGCATCCTATCTCTGCCAGTTGTTCATCAATCTTTACACACTGTGTAATCCTTGTTCCCCAGCTACAGAACATATCCATTTGAAATCACTGCAGTGTTAATTTGTACCAGCAGATGTCTGCTCAATCTGCTGTAGGAGAGATGAATGTTTCATGATGGAAGGCATAACAAACCAAAGCAGTGTGTTTTGTGGTATGTTTACCCAAATTGATTAACTTTGTTTCACATGTTTATATTGCTTTTCCACATCAGACAGATTATGACATGGTGGATTACCTAAATGAGCTGCGTGAGGGCTGTCTTGAGGCCTATACTGGAATCATCCAGGGACTCAAAGGAGACCAAGAGAATGTGCACCGTGAGTACAGCCAGAGGTGTCTTGTGTTCTTCTGCTCTTAACTTGCCTGCATATGGTTGTCTAGAATGTTTGTCATCAGTTTTGAAGAACTCTGAGAATAGAAAAACCTTATTCACGGTACAGTACACAGGCTTGAGCTGCTCTTGTTGGGATGTTAACACAGCTTTTAGACGCACACCTGTTGGGCATTCCCCTCTGCAGAACCTGAGTGGACATGGACCTGTCATCACCTGCTTTTTTTTCTGATCAGTGGACAGGTCCCTGCTGATCTAAACAGTCACCCTGTGAAAGGGGACTTAAAATATAAATCAAGACTACTTCTCCAATCAGACAGAATACCCCTTTGTAACAGGGTGTCCCTTGCAAGGAAAGCCCACCATTGCGTGATTTGAAATCTGATTTCTTAGAGGGCCCCTGCTGCACGTTACTTACCCATTCTACCAGATCCATGGGACCTTCATGGGCATTTTGGCACCACCTGTAGCCCAGTTGTGTAAGATTGCCACCTGGTCTTCTGTTAATATACCGTATTTGCCGGCGTATAAGACGACTGGGCGTATAAGACGACCCCCCTACTTTTCCTGCTAAAATGTAGTGTTTTGGCTATACTCGCCGTATAAGACTACCCCTCTTCCAATGCACACCAGTGGGAGGAATAGTGCCCCATCATTGATGTCAGTGGGAGGAATAGTGCCCCATCATTGGTGTCAGTGGGAGGAATAGTGCCCCATCATTGGTGTCAGTGGGAGGAATAGTGCCCCATCATTGGTGTCAGTGGGAGGAATAGTGCCCCATCATTGGTGTCAGTGGGAGGAATAGTGCCCCATCATTGGTATCAGTGGGAGGAATAGTGCCCCATCATTGGTATCAGTGGGAGGAATAGTGCCCTATCATTGGTATCAGTGGAGGAATAGTGCTCCATCATTGGTGTCAGTGGGAGGAATAGTGCCCCATCATTGGTATCAGTGGCAGGAATAGTGCCCCATCATTGGTATCAGTGGCAGGAATAGTGCCCCATCATTGGTATCAGTGGCAGGAATAGTGCCCCATCATTGGTATCAGTGGGAGGAATAGTGCCCCTTCATTGGTGTCAGTGGGAGGAATAGTGCCCCATCATTGGTGTCAGTGGGAGGAATGGTGCCCCATCATTGGTGTCAGTGGGAGGAATGGTGCCCCATCATTGGTGTCAGTGGGAGGAATGGTGCCCCATCATTGGTGTCAGTGGGAGGAATGGTGCCCCATCATTGGTGTCAGTGGGAGGAATGGTGCCCCATCGTTGGTGTCAGTGGGAGGAATGGTGCCCCATCGTTGGTGTCAGTGGGAGGAATGGTGCCCCATCGTTGGTGTCAGTGGGAGGAATGGTGCCCCATCGTTGGTGTCAGTGGGAGGAATGGTGCCCCATCGTTGGTGTCAGTGGGAGGAATGGTGCCCCATCGTTGGTGTCAGTGGGAGGAATGGTGCCCCATCGTTGGTGTCAGTGGGAGGAATGGTGCCCCATCGTTGGTGTCAGTGAGGGGTGGAATGGTGCCCCATCGTTGGTGTCAGTGAGGGGTGGAATGGTGCCCCATCGTTGGTGTCAGTGAGGGGTGGAATGGTGCCCCATCGTTGGTGTCAGTGAGGGGTGGAATGGTGCCCCATCGTTGGTGTCAGTGAGGGGTGGAATGGTGCCCCATCGTTGGTGTCAGTGAGGGGTGGAATGGTGCCCCATCGTTGGTGTCAGTGAGGGGTGGAATGGTGCCCCATCGTTGGTGTCAGTGAGGGGTGGAATGGTGCCCCATCGTTGGTGTCAGTGAGGGGTGGAATGGTGCCCCATCGTTGGTGTCAGTGGGGGGGAGGAATGGTGCCCCATCGTTGGTGTCAGTGGGGGGGAGGAATAGTGCCCCATCGTTGGTATCAGTGACACCAATGATGGGGCACTATTCCTCCCACTGAGACTTGCTGACCCTGTTCTCGTATGGTGCTGCTGCAGCCAGCATATGTGGTTGCAGCAGCACCTCTACACAGAACACTTACCTGCTGCTCCGGCACTCAATTTTCGCGGGGCCGCTCGGCTCCGCCCCCTCGCCGGTGATTGGCCGCCTGTGTGCCTTTCCTGAGCTACAGTTCTGGCGGCCAATCACCGGTGAGGAGTCGGAGCCGAGCAGCCGCACGAACATCCAGTGGCCGAACTGAAGGAGACGCCGCGCTTCCTGGACCGGATCGTCGTGGGACTGGATCCAGGTAAGAGACATCAGCCCCTGCAAACCCCTGTACTTAATGCCGCAGCCCCCCTAACATGTGTACCGGCGTATAAGACGACCCCCGACTTTTGAGAAGATTTTCAAGGGTCAAAAAGTCATCTTATACGCCGGCAAATACGGTATATACATTTTCACAAAAATAAAATATAAAACTGACATTCTGTGCTAAAGTGTCACTAACCTACACAATCTTAAAAATGACCAAAAAAATGACCAATGTCCTATGCACTTACAATATCATCACCCTTGGTATAAACAAATTGGATAAACTGTTGTGCTGACATACCATAAATCACCTAGATCATAAATCATTATATTAAAAAAATCATACAAAATGCACCACAAACCTAACCTTCATAAAGTGTTTTATTATTAAATTAAAATCCAATGAAACAAGTCTAAATGAGTAAAGTGCTATATCAGAAGTCCACATAAGGTGCAAGTAAAGAGCAAGGAGATGACCCAAGTGATCCTGGAAGTTCTATAGCACTGTAGATGCCACCAAACAACTCAAAGCTGCTTACCAGACCATTTGACCTCAAATTAAGGGAGGTCCTGCTACACTGTAGGGTGAAATCCTTGAATGAATGATTGCCTCCTGTCCTGCTCAAGGCTTGGTGTAAAAATAGGTGGATGAGTGAAAGATTGAGCTCCAAGTAGATGGATGGAAGAGTGCGTAGTGTGCCTCATTAGCTCTGCCACTGCATACTGCCTATGCCACCATCCACATCTAATTGATCCACAGCAGTTCTTACTGTCATCCATTCACCTCAAACCAGCACATGTAAAAGGAAGCAGATCTCTCATGGTACAATAAAGGGAAGACTGTTAATTTCAAACATAGAATGAAAGTGTAACCGCATATCCTGTAAATTTGCATCCAGCACCCCGGCAGGCATTGGTGATGTCACCGATGTAACTGCTGACGCGGTTTCTCAGTGCAGCGGACAATACTTTTTTTCTCCAACTCTCCTTTGCCCCAGTGACTGTCCCTTTGGACAAAACGCGTTGGCTAGAGTTACAGCAGTGATGTCACCATGCCGTCGAGGTGTTGGTTGCGGTTTACATGATATGCTGTTATGCTTTCCATTTTGTGTATTTGCCTTGTTTTTCAATTAATCGTGTTCCTTTTTTACTGCACCATGAGTTCGCCTTCCTTTTTTTTTGTATGCTGTTTTGATATGACTGGATGATGGTAAGAACTGCTGTAGATCAATTTTATTTTTAATTAAGATGTGGATGGTGGAATGGGCGGTATGCAGTGGCAGAGCTAGTGAGGCACACACTACATGCTTCCATCCATCTGGCTGGAGCTCAGTCTTCCACTCTCCTTGGTCTTGCACCCAATTTGGACTTTTGGTATAGCTCTTTACTCATTTAGCCTTGTTTAGTTAGACTTTACCAAATGGGACTTTAGTAATTTCAAAGTTTTTTTTGAATTTCATGTTTGTGGTATTTTTGTATGAATTTTTATGCACCGGTATGAATTTATGGTGTAGGTGATTTATGATATGGCGTTGCAACAGTTTAATTTTCAGTTTTACCAGGTGGACGCCCAATCTTCTGCCTATGCAGCTTTTGGCAGCAAGGTTGTTGCAGAGGCTCTGGTGTGGTCTCCTGACAGTTCTGTTTGCCTCATTGTTACCACCCTTCCTATTCAATGCTTGGGGTATCCTGTGGTGTATTAATCTTCCTGTACTGTAAGATTTAAGGTAAGAGGAATTTTAACTTGCCTGTAAATATATCTTGAGGTACAGAACAGATGACCCTTCCTTCCATTCCCCCATTTCCTCTCCATTGCTTGTTATGAAATTGAGGACTTTGAGGGGGTAGGATTATAGGGATGGCACCCAGGGCTTGTGGAAATACAGGCAAAACCTAACGCTAAACAGTTACCTGTTGTGCGACTGCTACGGTCCAGTCCCACGTTAAGCGGTTGGTGGCATCAATGTGTAGGAGAGGCAGCCAACAACACAAGCCCCATTGTAACCGTGGGTGGGTGATGTCGCTTTCTAGGCATTTTTCAGCCGTTGTTGGTTGTCTCCTGCACACAGAGGGCATTGCTCGAGACTAGACGTGTGTGTGTGTGTGTGTGTGTGTGTGTGTGTGTGTGTATATACATTAGTGTGTGGTTTGTTTTTTTTGTTTTTTTTTTTTTAATACAGGGCTAGATAAATTAGGCTTAGAGTATGGTTGAGAGTAGGTTTAGAATGAGTGGGGTTTTGCCTTTACTTCCACTTTCAGGAACTGGCCTGTCACATGAAGGTACATGCCTGTATCCCTTGGTGTATGAATATGCTTTCTGTACTGTACTCAGATATGGAATTTACAGGCAAATCAATTATTTTTTTTACACTTTATGGAGCAATGGTTGTTTTTCATGGTTTTTGTCTTGAGATTTGACTTAGATTTTGAGTAAACCTGTTTCTTTTATGTAACTTTTATTTTATTTTTTTCCCCCTCTTCTTAAGCTGATGTGATGCTAGTACAGCCACGTGTGGAGTTTATTCTGTCATTTATCGATCACATCGCTTCAGATGAGGATCACACAGACAGTGTGGTGGCCTGTGGGGCTGGCCTTATTGGGTAAGTAATATTAGCTTTCTTAGCCTAGTAAATGCTATTTGCAGTAATGATCATTGGAGATTATGGTGCTGAATATTCCTGACCTGTGGGTATACCACCATCTATAAAAGCGTTGCAATCTAAAACTAATAGGGGGTACTGGTTATCTAGAATTGTGTGGAGAGATTCAGTCTTAACTTTGTGCCTGCAGGTCCTTTTTCTGAGCTGCCTGCTTTTACATCCGCCTCGGACGCACCACTTTGGAGCCTTCAGGGCATACTTGTGGTTGGTGCTGCAGATCATGGAGTTTGTGTCTCGGGTCTGGGGCAAGCTGCAAAAAGCACCCCCACCCATCCCAATTGTCCCCTATCTCTTCTAGATTCTGTCCCTAAATAAGCAGGTTTACTTAAATTTGATAGGCTTGCCTTCTCTTATCGACGACTCCACAGTGGAGTCTCCTCAGCTTTTGAGTGAAGGCAAACTCTGAATCCTTTTCTTCTAGGTGAGAGACCATCGTGAGTCTCATTCAAGTGGATATTACAACATTTAAAGTGTTACTGTAAAATCAGTCTGTTTTATATTTAATAAAATTGCATTTCTATGTTCTCTGTGCTTTGGGAGATCAGATATAGTGAAAGCAAAGTCATGGGTTTAGTAACACTTTTGGTTTGATCCTTATGCTTTCAGGAGCAAGCCTGTTCTACCTTCTCATGAGACTAAAATCTGCTGTGGCTTTGCACTGCTGTATTCCTTTTCTGAGGATCACACTTATGGTTCTTTCACACCAAGGTGTAGTCTGTGCAGGAATCTGCAACGTTTATAAAACTCATTGAAGCGTGCATGGAAACTGACGTCTCTGCAAGTGAAATCTACACATCAGTTTCCATCAGTTTTTGTGCATGTATGATGTGAACAAGGCCTAAGATGTAAACCACTCCACCTTTCATTGGAACCACTAGTCTCTTGTCTGAACAAGTCAACCATTATATGGTTTAAAGATGCTTCCTTTTTGGGATCTGACCAACAAGATGTAACCGATTTTAAGATTGCCTTATACTGAAGCAGGCTTGCAACTGTGACCTGTATTTGCCTATACATTGCCTAGGTAGTGACAGATTTGGCTCAGAATAACACATTAGAATAGGACTGCAATTAAAGTGTATCTAAACCCTTCTATTCACAACCAAAGAATCTGCCATCTTAACCACTGATAATGCGATTGCCATGGTGTTGCACTTGTGATCAGTTAATGACACCAGCCATTTGATGGCTTGACAGTTAATCTTCACGGCATGCCTTGAATAGAACAATTTTGGGAAGCGGTTAAAGTGATGCTAAACCCAGGACCCTGCATTCACTATCTGGTCTCCCAGGACCCTGCATTCACTATCTGGTCTCCCAGGACCCTGCATTCACTATCTGGTCTCCCAGGACCCTGCATTCACTATCTGGTCTCCCAGGACCCTGCATTCACTATCTGGTCTCCCAGGACCCTGCATTCACTATCTGGTCTCCCAGGACCCTGCATTCACTATCTGGTCTCCCAGGACCCTGCATTCACTATCTGGTCTCCCAGGACCCTGCATTCACTATCTGGTCTCCCAGGACCCTGCATTCACTATCTGGTCTCCCAGGACCCTGCATTCACTATCTGGTCTCCCAGGACCCTGCATTCACTATCTGGTCTCCCAGGACCCTGCATTCACTATCTGGTCTCCCAGGACCCTGCATTCACTATCTGGTCTCCCACAGTACACACAATAAGGAAATGCAGTTATTTTTAGTAAATATGAACTAAATATCTTTCTCACCAGCAGTTAGAGTAGTCTGGTGACTTCAGCAGAGCAGTGGTTAAAGCTTGTAGGAGGAGTTTTCTTTCTGCTCCAGGAGGATGTGAAACCTCTGACCCTCTGTCTGGACAGTGCTGATTAGCCGTGTGCTGATCACATGCACCCTCCCAAGAGAAAAAAAACCTCTAGCAATACACACCAAACTGAATCTGTGGTCACATGCACCTGCTCAGTTTGTATCAGGTGGTCATTTCAACAAGAGGAGGGGCAGAGAAGACGGGATCAAACAGCCTTTTTTTACACAATGCAGAGTATTAACCCCTTAGGTTCCACAGTGATTATAATGAGCATGCTTTACTGCATATACAGACTGATTTTACTGCGCCCCAAACTCTTGCTTTTAATGCCAGTGTGAGTAGGGCCTAAAGCCTAGTTCAGACTGACCATGTGCATTTTCCCCCAAATCTTTCAGGACAGCACCTGTAAAGAGTGTAGCTCCACCCACTTCCCTGGAAATACTGCAGTCTTAATCTTTAAAAGGCAGGACACTTCCACCATGGCCTCAGTTGTAGTGTTTCCTCCACAATGGTGGAAGCTACGCTTTCTACAGGTGTGGACAAGATTTGAAGCTTTTTTTTTTTTTTTTTTTTTTTTTTTTTGATAGAGGGGTACTGGGATGGCCCCCAAATGGGTGAGGAGGTGATTTTCTATCCTCCAAGTCCAGCGAGAGCTCTGGCTGGCTGAAGGTCTTTCCTCGGCGGCGCCGAGGCTGGGGACTGCTATGTGTCGGCTTTCCAGTGTTCCTGGTCACATCTGGATGAGGTGGTTTTCAGCTGGGCGCATGAAATTTCTGGTTCCGGCTGCTGGAGCACAGGAAGAAGGGGTGGGCGCCAGCTGGTGTGCAATTTCGGTCTTCGCAAAAAGACCAGGAAATTTAAACAGCCCAAGGATTTCCACTGTGCCCTCTAACTATTGACTCGGTGGAACCAGTGGCGGGAGCAGGAGCCACAGGCACCAGCCAGGGCTCCAGTTTGTACCTAAGGGCTGGTTTCTTCCCTATGCGCTGCATTTCCAAGGTTACTTCTCTGTGGAATTTAGTTGGATGGCTGGCATTTATTCTTTGAGGCTGTTTGCTTTTATATTGGAGGGGCTTGTTCTGTTTAGGAATAATGTGTGTTTTTTTTTTTTTTTTGTCACTTCTGTCTAGTCAGACTAAAACGATCGAAAAAAGCACACTCTTCTCCATGTAGGAGGAAATGTCCCTCCTGTAAAATCACCTTGTGTGATTCCTGGTCCGAGACTAACTTTTGTGAAACAGGAATCCTGTTTGCAATGCAGTGAGCTTCTCGCTTCATCCAAGAAGGAACCAGCATACTTTTCGGTCGTTCCTGTGCTAGTTCATCGGTCGTTCCTGTGCTAGTTCATCGGTCGTTCCTGTGCTAGTTCATCGGTCGTTCCTGTGCTAGTTCATCGGTCGTTCCTGTGCTAGTTCATCGGTCGTTCCTGTGCTAGTTCATCGGTCGTTCCTGTGCTAGTTCATCGGTCGTTCCTGTGCTAGTTCATCGGTCGTTCCTGTGCTAGTTCATCGGTCGTTCCTGTGCTAGTTCATCGGTCGTTCCTGTGCTAGTTCATCGGTCGTTCCTGTGCTAGTTCATCGGTCGTTCCTGTGCTAGTTCATCGGTCGTTCCTGTGCTAGTTCATCGGTCGTTCCTGTGCTAGTTCATCGGTCGTTCCTGTGCTAGTTCATCGGTCGTTCCTGTGCTAGTTCATCGGTCGTTCCTGTGCTAGTTCATCGGTCGTTCCTGTGCTAGTTCATCGGTCGTTCCTGTGCTAGTTCATCGGTCGTTCCTGTGCTAGTTCATCGGTCGTTCCTGTGCTAGTTCATCGGTCGTTCCTGTGCTAGTTCATCGGTCGTTCCTGTGCTAGTTCATCGGTCGTTCCTGTGCTAGTTCATCGGTCGTTCCTGTGCTAGTTCATCGGTCGTTCCTGTGCTAGTTCATCGGTCGTTCCTGTGCTAGTTCATCGGTCGTTCCTGTGCTAGTTCATCACAAGTGGAGGCATACCCTCTGTGCTCTGTGTGGCTGGCCCCTTTTTCAATTTTTGTAGTTCTCCCAGCCTCCTACAGATAGCAGTATAACCACAGGTTGAGTATTCAGCGCTATGTACTGTAACTAATGGATAAGGCTTTTAAGAGCGTACAAATAATCCTGTTTTTGTAAATAAGCTATTGATTTGCTCTTCATGATATCTGGTCTTGCACTGTTGGCAACATATTTTCAGTTTATTGTCCATTTGGGTGTAAAGGGGTTTTCTAGAAGATAATGTGGATCAACTCCAATTTTATGGAAATTGAAATCCTGTGTGCGTTTTTGAGGTTTTGTGCTTACTTATGGACAGGTATCTTGAGCCTGAAATGTGTGTTTTTTTTTTTTTTTTTTTTTTTTTTTTCTTGAGCTCTGCTGCCTAAATCAGACTACTAAGGAGCAGGACATAGGAGCTTAGGTTTCCCTGGAACTTTCTACTTGATATGGTAGTAGGCATGAGTCAACAGTTGCCGTTTCTCATTCTAACAAAGTTTCACTCGTGACATTTGCCCAGCTCTTCTGAATGCTTTTTGTCCTGGTAGGAGAAAAGTCATTTTGCAAGCACGTTTGGGCGTTCATTCTGATTTAATGTCCAAAAAAATATTTTGGCTGATGGAATGCACTAAACGCTCTACATGTTTGGCGTTTTTAGATGCATTGGGCATTTTTCTGCTGAACCGCTCCTCTCCTGAGTGCTCAAGCAATGGTGTGGTGGTTTTTTGTTTTTTTTTGTCCTTCTGCCTCCAAAATGCTCCTGTCACTGAACACCTGTAAACACCTATGTGTGCATATGGCCTATAACCTGGAAGGGCACTTAGATGCATAAATTGTCAAATGCCTTTAAAAGTGGTGTTTTTGCTGCCTAGTGTGCATGAGGCCATATAGTTATCTTGGCTGACAAGATTTTCTTGCATTGAGAGCAAACCTAGGTGTTGGTCATTTTGCTTTTTGTATATAAAAAAAATTAGGACATAAAGTAATACAGTACATGCACCCACCGGTGTTTGCACATACCTGTAGCAGTTTTCTCTCATTAACCACAATCACCTGCATTGCTTTAACTGACAATTTTTTGTAGTCATGCAACAGTACACAAATTACATTTTTATATCCTTTTTTTATTTTCACAGAAATCTATGAAAAGACCAACTTTGAACACATTTTTTACTTTTTTCTATAAAACATATCCAATAAGAAAAAATAACTTCATAAATTTAGGCCAAAATGTATTCTGCTACATCTTTGGTAAAACAAAACAAATCGATCCCAATAACTGTATATTAACCACTTCCCGTCCGGCCGTTGTGTGTGTATATGGCACTGCAGGGTCGGGTGGCTGTTTATAAACAGCCCTGCTTGTGCGCGCTCCCTGGGAGCACACAGCGCCGCAATCCATTGCCCGCCCGGACACAGTGGAACACCGATCGTTGGACGGGACCTCTGTGCGAGGTCCCGATCATGTGATCACTGATTGACCAGTCACATGCAGAGTAGTAAGCAAGATGTCACTTCTGACATCATTGCTTACTACGTGTGAAATCTGTGAATGATCAGAGGTCACATGGTACAAGGCTATTCACAACAGCCTTGTACCATGTGACAAGTTGTGACCAATCACAGCTCACTCAGTAGTTCTCAATGGCTGCAAGAATGCAGCTGGAGAGAAGGAGAAATGATTGCTTTTACACCCATAAAGGATGTAAAGGCAATCAGTGTAAAAAAAAAAAAAAAAATCACCCCCCCCCCCCCCCCCCACAAGTAGTACAGTGTCACCATGCTGACACTGTACTGCTAGGGTGACAGTATGTAAAAAATAAAATAAAATTTAAAGTTTAAAAATTAAAATTTTTGGTTATAAACTAATTTGGGTTACTAACAGTATAACGGAATACATTTTGGCTAAGATTTATGATGAAATACTATTTGCAAAATTTTATAAAACACTTTTTTCAAAATGTTTGGACTTTTTAGTTTACATAGCAAAAAAAAATTAAATCCCAGTGGTGAATAAATACCACCAAAATAAAGCTTTATCTGTCTCCAAAAAAAATGCTAAATTCATATGGGTACAGTGTTGCATTCAAAGTATGATAGCGCTGAAAGCTGAAAATTGGCCTGGACAGGAAGGGGGTAAAAGTGTCCGGACTGCAAATGGTTAATTGGTTTGCGCAAAAGTTAAAACATCTACGCGTGTATAGAAGAGAATTCCTATATACACAATGGCGGTGATCAAAGATCTTTAACGGGACTGTGATAGTGCAGCAGGCAATCTGACACTGATTTCACCAGTGACACTAATACAGTGATCAGTGCTAATATGCTGTCACTGTACTAATGTAATTAGGTAGGCATTGTTAACATTTGGGGCAATCAAAGGGTTAACTGTTTTTTTTTTTTTTTGTTTTTTTTACACACTAGGGGATGTGATGGTTTTTATCCCCACGGTGGTGGTCTATTTACCACCACAGATCTCTCTCCTGTCATCTGCTGTGTTGATCCACACAAGGGAGTCAGTGAGAGCACAACCAGCTGGGTGCATGTGTGTCCCCACTATGTGGAAATAAATGCTTCTATATAAGTAATTCTGTGCAACCAGCTCTCTGTATCAGTAAAACTACAGTGCGCGGTCAGCAAGCGGTTAAAGCAAAACTGTGCTTTGTGCATGTACTGTAGCTACTGAGAGCAAAGAAAGGAAGCCTGTGAAAGCTCACAATGACTTGAACAGACTGGGGCTAGCATCAGCACTGTTACAGGAGGGGAGTGAATCATACGATCTGAGCATTTTGTGGCTTTTCCTTGGCTCCTAGTGATGGTGGCGCTCTCACATGCCGTTGGTGATGGTGGCGCTCTCACATGCCGTTGGTGATGGTGGCGCTCTCACATGCCGTTGGTGATGGTGGCGCTCTCACATGCCGTTGGTGATGGTGGCGCTCTCACATGCCGTTGGTGATGGTGGCGCTCTCACATGCCGTTGGTGATGGTGGCGCTCTCACATGCCGTTGGTGATGGTGGCGCTCTCACATGCCGTTGGTGATGGTGGCGCTCTCACATGCCGTTGGTGATGGTGGCGCTCTCACATGCCGTTGGTGATGGTGGCGCTCTCACATGCCGTTGGTGATGGTGGCGCTCTCACATGCCGTTGGTGATGGTGGCGCTCTCACATGCCGTTGGTGATGGTGGCGCTCTCACATGCCGTTGGTGATGGTGGCGCTCTCACATGCCGTTGGTGATGGTGGCGCTCTCACATGCCGTTGGTGATGGTGGCGCTCTCACATGCCGTTGGTGATGGTGGCGCTCTCACATGCCTCTAGTGATGGTGGCGCTCTCACATGCCTCTAGTGATGGTGGCGCTCTCACATGCCTCTAGTGATGGTGGCGCTCTCACATGCCTCTAGTGATGGTGGCGCTCTCACATGCCTCTAGTTATGGTGGCAGTAAAGTGAACTGGTTGCTGTACTTAAGACGAAAGTGGTTTCATGTTCCTTTTTGCCCCAACAGAGATTTATGCACCGCATTTGGAAAGGACGTGGTAAAGTTGGTGGAAACTCGCCCAATGATCCATGACTTGCTAACAGAGGGTAGACGATCAAAGACGAACAAGACAAAAACACTTGCTACCTGGGCCACCAAGGAACTACGAAAGCTAAAAAATCAAGCCTGGTGGGTAGAATAATATGGCAGGGAAAGTGATGTTTTGATATTTTGTATTCCTGTTTAACGGTTTTTTGTTTGTTTTTTTCTGTGTATTCTCTTTTTAGACCATAGCGGCTGGGTGAAGCTGACAACCCACTGGAAATCTCCAACTTCTTTGAAAAAAAAATTATATCCCGGAAGCGAGGAGTGTGAGCGGTTACTGAATGTTTGAGAGTGAGAGAGTGACTGAGTGAAGCTTCAAACATACCACATGGATAAACGCGACCACAGCGGTGCTGTGAGAAGAGCAGACTTCCTGGGAGAAAGGGGGTGAGAGCTGTCACTTTGCCCGCCCACCAGCTGAGAGGAGCAAGGGCCTGTGGGTCTTCACTAATTCTATGTCTGCTTGCACCACTGCCTTGTGGCCAGGGCAGAGCAGGAGTGACTGGTGTAACTTTATTTTATAGTTCATTGTTACATCTGGCCTTTTTTTTTTCTTTTCTTTTTTTTTTTTTTTTCTCCAATGCCCCTTGCTGTATAAAGATACGCAGCAGTGGTCTGTTGCTGCATTGCCTATCTCCTTAGTGCAGGGGGACCTGAGCGAAAGGATTCTCAGAGTGAGTGTGTGTGAGTGCAGAGGTTTAGCAGTGTCTACAATCTGAGCTTCATACAGTTTATTCTGGTTCAGAAGAAAAGATGTTCAGTGTTCCAAAAAGCTTCTGGTACCATCAGGAGGAGCATTTTTTTTCCAGGTGCACAAGGCAAAAGTTTCTAGATTTCAACATTAAGATCTGGTTCTCTAGGCTATCAAATTTTTTTTAACTGTTTCTCTTCCAGAGACTTGCACAACACAGAGGTGTTTCTGGCAGGGAAGCAGTTAATGGAAACACTGGCTAGGACATTTAGTCCCTTGATAAAACTAAAGCCTGTAGCGTAAATCTACTTTTGTCGATCTGTGAATCAGACCAGGAGCAGGGAGGAGTTAGATTTGGAAAATATGAAATCATCCCACAGGTACCGTGCAGAATTTTCCCATCCTTTTTGTAATCCAACATTGAAATATTTGTGGAAAACTTGGGAGAGGTGTCCACTTTCCCTCTGCCCAAGGATTTAAAAGTAACCCTGTCCCTAAAACGTGCCAAAGAGAAAAAAAAAAAAAAGCTCAGAATGTGAAATGACCCCTTCCTGCAGCCAGGAGGTGCTGTGGTGCAACACTACTACACATATTGTGTTCTCTCTGTGGCTTGTACCAAGCCCCTCTCTTGGCACTGAAATGGTTTAATCGACAATGTTTGAAGTACTTCTCGCCCTACATACATTGGAAACAGACATTTTGGTTATTCAAGAGGCAGCATTCTGAGTAAATGGAGACTACAGCCCTCTAGGCTTAATGGTCCTGTGTAGAAAGATTGGCTGCATTGTATTTTAGCGCAGCAAACAAAATGGCTGTACAGTAGTGTATGGGTGACCCAGGCTTAGATTAATGAAAACATTGATGCTATAGCGCGTGCAACTTTTATTTCAGAGACTAATGTGATATTCAATTTCCTGCACTTAAACATAAAGGAAAACTAATTAAAATAGTCAAAGTGAAATGGGGAGGAAAAAAAGTATATATTATAGATACGGACTGGATGTACGTTGGACCATGGCACTTGTACAAGGTTCTATTTTTTCACTGCAGTTAAACATTAATAAAATGGTGTCAAACATCCCCAACCCTCCATCTTGTGTTTGTTTTGTTTTGTGAAAGGGATTTGTTTTACTAAAGTACCCATTTATTTATCTCCCCCTTCCTCTTTCTGTCCAGGTCTGGAATGAGTTGGATAGACCACTCTGTAACATGCAGTCATGTACCTGTGGTACACAAACTTTGTGACAGTTGTTAGAATTATTTTTTTTTTAACCGAATGTGTTCTAAATTCTGAAAAGCATAGAGTTGAAATTAGAAATGTAATGAACTGGTTTATCTTGTCACAGCATGTTTGCAGAACTTTAATCAGGGTCTTCATTACAGAGATATGCACAAGCCAGTGCTTCTTTGTGCTGAGATTAAGTGGATTACTAAAAAATGAACTGCATAAAAGCTTTCCCATGTTACACTGGGCCTTTATCTGCAAAAAAAAAAAGAAAAATGTACACACTTGCTAACAGCTGCCAATTGCATGTCTCTTCTCCCACTGCACTCTTGGCAAATTGGAAGATGATTGCACTAATTGCAGGCTGTGATGGAAGTATTTTCTTTCAGATGCTGGGAAAAACATGGGCATTGTAACTAAACAGTTGCTTCTGAAGTTGGTAGAAGTGCAATTTGTTTCTCTTGCCAGGATTTAAAAGGATCGGACAGACACTTTCTGCTTCTGGCATCCTATGCAATCCTTGCGTTTTGAGAGCTGGAGGTGGGTTAGTCAACTGAGATTGTAAACTGCTCTTAAGCTACTATCACCTGCTGCTGGTAGTCAAACTATCTCTGGCCTCTAATTAATTTTTTTTTTTTTTTTTTTTCTGAACTTCCCTGACTTGTCTCCTAGAACTGCTGGGATTTTGATCCCTCTATTATGTCAGAGGAAATAGGGAGAGTGTTGAAGACGTCAGCTAAATTATTTCCGTCATGCTGTCTTTCTATGCTGTGCCATTTGTAGCCTGCAAGGAGAATAAAGTGACACAGTGATGGAAATGATTCCTGTGTTTTTGTGTCTGTCTATACATCATTTACTTCTGTTACATGCAGGCGGGTTTGGTGTCCAGTCAGTGACATTCATGTTAAAGTTAAAATGCCTCTAAGTGCTCCCGTTGGAAGGTTTTGTTTGCAAATTTTTTTCCCCATTTTCTTAATTGCAGTAGAGAACACAGGTCTTGAATCAAAACTGATGGGTTATACAGTGGGGAAAATAATTATTTGATCCCCTGCAGATTTTGTAAGTTTGCCCACTTCTAAAGAAATGAAGGGTCTATAAGTATTTTTATCATAGGTGTATTTTAAATGAGGCAAAATATCAGCCAATAATCCAGAAAAAAACACCATACAAATGTTATAAATTGAGTTGCAGTTCAGTGAGTAAAATAAGTATTTGATCCCCTACTAACCAACAATAATTCTGGCTCCCACAGACTGGCTATGTTCTCACGTTGTACACAGAAGGTGCTCTTAATGCCAACTCATTGTGTATAAGGCACCTGTCAACAAACTTTCTTCCATTCAAACTGCACCACCATGGGCAAATGGTCAAAGGATGTCGGGGATGAAATTGTAGACCTGCATAAGGCTGGAATGTGCTATAAGAATATCAGCTTGGGCAGAAGGAGACAAGTGTTGAAGTGAATATTTGCAATACAACATAACCAATCAGCCTTGGTCTGGAGCTCCATCTGAGATTTTTGCCTTATGAGGTAAGGATGATTGAGAAAAGTGAGGAATCAGCCCAGAACTACATGGGACCAACAGTTACCAAACTCCTCCCAACTGCTTTGAGATCATTCACAAACAAACCATTGGTAACACAATATTCTGCCATGGATTGAAATCCTGCAGTGCCTGCAAGGTGCCCTCCTTCAAGAAGGCACATGTACAGTCCCTTCTGAAGTTTGCTGATGAACATCTAAATGATTCAGAGAAGGATTGGGAGAAAGTGCTGTAGGCAGGAGACTGAAATTGAGCTTGTTGGTATTAACACCAGACTCTGTATGTGGAGGAAGGAAAATGCTGACTATGACCCTGAGAACACTATCCCTACAGTTAAGCATGGAGTTAAAACCATTATGCTTTGGGACTGTTTTTCTGCTAAAGGTACAGGCGGACTCTGCTGCATTGAGGGGGCCAATGGATGTGGCCATGTATTGTAAGATCTTAAATGAGAACCTTCTTCCCAGGACACTGAAGATGGGTCTTCCAGCATGACTGAATATATTCTGCCATGGCATCAAGAGTGGCCCAAGAAGAAGCACATTAAGGTCATGGAGTAGCCTACTCAGTCTCCAGACATTAATCCTATAGAAAATTTATGGAGGGAGCTGAAACTTCAAGTTGCCAAGCAACGTACAAGAAACCTTAAGGCTTTAGAGAAGACCCGTAAAGAGTGGCCCAAAATCCCTCCTGAAATGTGTGCAAACCTGGTAACCAACTACAAGAAACATCTTATCTCAGTGTTTACCAACAAGGGTTTCTCCACAAAGTATGAAGTCATGTTTTGCTTGGGGACCAAATATTTATTTCAGATACTTATAGTGCTGTCAATTTACGCAGCGCTTTACATATATAGTACATCAGTCCCTAACCCTCAAGGGGTGTACAATCTAAGGTCCCTAACTTACATTCATACATACACATACTAGGGACAATTTAGACAGGATCCAATTCACCTACCAGCATGTCTTTGGAGTGTGGGAGGAAACCGGATAACCCGGAGGAAACCCACGCAAGCACAGGGAGAGCATGCAAACTCCAGGCGGGAGGTGCCATGGCTGGGATTTGAACCAATTACCCTAGTACTGCCAGAAGTGCTAACCATTTAGCCACTGTGCTGCCTAATACTTGTTTTACTCACTGAACTGCAACTCAATGTGCTTTTTTTTCCCCAACCTCAACCTCCAGAACCCTTAGACCCAGACATTAGACATTCAGGGTTCAAACATAAGTCCACTTTTTTTTTTTTTTTTTCCCCTGCACAATCAAAGGGTCCCTATATACAAGCCTTTCTTCAACTGACCTATAGGGACTTTTTGACATTTGTGTGAGACTCCACACGCACCACATTCATATACAGTTGTGTTCAAAATAATAGCAGTCAGACATCACTAACCTGATCAATCACTGTTTTTGGTAGAAATGATATTTCTACATGGCAAATAATTTACTAGCAGGTATATTAGAGTAATAGAAATCCAACAGACCCAACAGTCATGACATGCATGCTGCTGATTCTGTGTAATTGAATCACTAATTGAAAGGGGCATGTTCAAAATAATAGCAGTGTGGAGTTCTATTAGTGAGGTCATTCATTCTTTGAAAAACAGGTGGCAATTATTGCCCTTATTTAAGGAAGGAAGGCAGCAAATGTTGTACATGCTGGTTACAGTGCATTTCTCTCTGAAATTCTGAGGAAAATGGGTCGTTCTAGACATTCAGAAGAACAGTGTTCCTTGATTAAAAAGTTGATTGGAGAGGGGAAAACATATAAAGAAGTGCAGAAAATGGTAGGCTGCTCAGCTAAAATGATCGCAAATGTTTTAAAATGGCAACCAAAACCTGAACGACGTGGAAGAAAGTGAAAAACTACCATTCAAATGGATAGAAGAATAGCCAAAATGGCAAGGACTCGGCCAACAATCAGCTCCAGGAAGATGAAAGAAGGTCTAAAGTTACCTGTGAGTACTGTTACAATTAGAAGACGCCTATGTGAAGCCAAGCTATCTGCAAGAAGCCCCCGCAAAGTCCCACTGTTGAAAAAAAAAGACGAAGAGGTTACAATTTGCCAAAGAGCACATTGACTGGCCTAAAGAGAAATGGCGCAACATTTTGTGGACTGATAAAAGTAAGATTGTTCTTTTTGGGTCTAGTGGCCGGAGACAGTTTGTCAGACGATCCCCAAACACTGAATTCAAGCCACAATACACTGAAGATAGTGAAGCATGGTTGCGCAAGCATCATGATATGGGGATGTTTCTCATACTATGGTGTTGGGCCTATTTATCGCATACCAGGGATCATGGATCAGTTTGAATACATCAGAATACTTGAAGAGGTCATGCTGCCTTATGCTGAAGAGGAAATGCCCTTGAAATGGGTGTTGCAACAAGACAACGACCCCAAACACACCAGTAAACGTGCAACATTTTGGTTCCAGACTAACAAGATTGACGTTATGGAGTGGCCAGCCCAATCCCCGGATCTTAATCCAATAGAAAACTTGTGGGGTGACATCAAAAATGCAGTTTCTGAGGCAAACCCAAGAAATAGAGAAGAGCTGTGGAATGTAATCCAATCATCCTGGGCTGGAATACCTGTTCACAGGTGACAGAAGTTGGTTGACTCCATGCAACACAGATGTACAGCAGTTCTCAGAAACCGTGCTTATACAACTAAATATTAAGTGATTCAAAGGAAAGCAAAATAATCAAACATTTTTCAGTTTATATAGTGAATGTTTGAGTTTGGAAAGAAGAGGAACACAAATTTGATATATTTTTCTTCATGTTTTGATTTGGAATAGAATGTGTAGTGTTCCCAATGCATTTGTGTGTATGGAAATAAAAGCTATTAGAAGGATTTTGAGCTTTATTCACTTTTTTCAACACTCTATTTTGAACACAACTGTATATCTCCATGTCCTCGGGACTCCTCTTCCCCTGCAAAAGACCTCAAAAGAGCAAATATGCTCCTCAGAGTATAGAGGATGTGCATATGTGATCCTATATTAAGGCCCAAGAGGAGCCATTCTTCAATTTAAAAAAAATTCCCCTAAACATGGGTTAAACCACAACAGCAGTTTGGGAGAGTATGGGGGAATTGGATATTCTACAGTGACGGAAATAAGTATTTGATCCCCTGCTGATTTTGAATGTTTGCCCACTCACAAAGAAATTATTAGTCTAAAAATCGAATGGTAGGTGTAACAGAGCGACAGAATAGCAACACAAAATTCAAAAGAAATGCATGTCTAACAAATTATGCACTGATTTGCATGTTCATGAGGGAAATAAGTATTTGATCCCCTTCACAAAACATGTCTTGGTACTTGGTGGCAAATCCCTTGTTGGCAATCACAGAGGTCAGACGTTTCCTGTAGCTGGCCACCAGGTTTGCACACATCTCAGGAGGGATTTTGGCCCACTCCTCTTAGCAGATCCTCTCCAAATCATTAAGGTTTGGTGGCTGGCTGATGTTTGGCAACTCGAACTTTCAGCTCCCTCTACAGATTTTCAATTGGATTAAGGTCTGGAGAGGTCTAGGCCACTCCAGGACCTTAATGTGCTTCTTCTTGAGCCACTCCTTTGTTGCCTTGGCCGTGTGTTTTGGGTCATTGTCATGCTGGAACACCTATCCATGACCCATTTTCAATGCCCTGGCTGAGGGAAGAGGGTTCTCGCCCAAGATTTGACAGTACATTGCCCTGGCCATCGTCACTTTGATGTGGTGCAGTTGTCCTGTCCCCTTAGCAGAAAAACACCCCCAAAGAAGGTTTCCACCACCATGTTTGACAGTTGGGATGGTGTTCTTGGAGTCATAGGCAGCATTTCTCCTCCAAACACAGTGAGTTGATGATGCTAAAGAGCTCGATTTTGGTCTCATCTGACCACAACACTTTCAATCAGTCCTCTTCATCATTCAGATGTTCAGTGACAAATTTCAGATGGGTCTGGACATGTGCTTTCTTGAGCAAAGGGACCTTGTGGGTTCTGCAGGGTTTCAATCCTTGGCATAGTGTTTTACCAATTGTTTGCTTGGTGACTGTGATCCCAGCTAAGTGGAGATAATTGACAAGATCCTCACATGTAGTTCTGGGATGATTCCTCACTGTTCTCATGATCATTGACACTCCACTAGGTGAGATCTTGCATAGTGCACCAGACCCAGGGAGACTGACAGTTTTGTTTTTTCCATTTGTGAATGATTGCACCAACTGTTGTCACCTTCTCACCAAGCTGCTTGGCGATAGTTTGGTAGCCCAGTCCAGCCTTGTGTAGGTCTACAATCTTGTCCCTGACATCCTTGGACAGCTCTTTGGTCTTTGCCATGGTGGAGAGTTTGGAATCTGATTGTTTGATTGCTCCTGTGCAGACTGCTTCTAAACTCAGCTTGTTACCTGTATGAAAGACACCAGGTAGCCATAAATCTGCTTAATGATAGGGGATCAAATATTTATTTCCCTCATGGACATGCAAATCAGTGCATAATTTGTTAGACATGCGTTTCTTTTGAATTTTTTGTTGCTATTCTGTCTCTGTGTTACAATATACCTCCCATTCGATTTTTAGACTGATCATTTCTTTGTGAGTGGGCAAACAAGCAAAATCAGCAGGGGATCAAATACTTAATTTCTTTACTGTATATAGAAATTTAGGGAGGAATATCAGTTTACATAAATTAATCTGCTCCTTATGGGTAACGCTTTCCACAGATGTGTCTTTTCCCTAAACGATGTGATAATAAAGAGGGAGACGTAGTAGGACCTTTACCCCCCCCCCCCCCGCATACCTAAAACAGGTCGTCAAAGGGATGGGGCAACATTATGAACAGGGAACATGGTGGATTTAGACCAATTAATATGAAAACCACAGTAGTCTCCAAATTCCTGGATCACAGAGCCAGCAATTAAGAAGGACCTGGATCATTCAAATATGTCATCTGTATAGATAAACACATTCCTCCCAACTGACCAAATCATAAATCCTGCACGCAGTGATTCTCCTGTAACTTTGCAGCCAATGGCCTCTGTAAACAGGAGAGGTGATAAGAGCCACCCCTGTCTGTTTCCCCAAAGTATAGAAAATGGGTCAGAAATTACTCCATTGATATGTAATCTCACTATCGGATCTGTGTACAATAAGCAACTAGGGACAAAAAGGCCCAAATCATTCCAGCATCGGAAATAGATAAGGCCATTCCATAGGATCAAAGGTATTTTATTTGTGTCAAGGGAGGCCACCACTCTTGCCCTGGAGTTGTCATGGGAAGTCAGCAAATTAACATACAGTATAACCTTCTAATATGCATCTGAGCACACCTACTGAAATAAAGCTGGTTTGATCTCAACTGATAAGTTTCAAAATAACCAATTGTAACCTGCAAGCCAGAACCTTGGCTAATATTTTTGCATCAGAAAGATAGGACGATAGAGGTCACATGCCTTAGCATCTTTCCCACTCTTAGGAAGCAGCACTATAAGTGCCTTTCTCATCAAAGGCGGTAGTCCATTGTCTCTCCTCGCGAATTACACCTGAAGCAAACGGGGAGCTAATGACTCAGTATACGTCTGATACAACTCTTGAGGGCAGGCCGTCCAAACTGGGAGACTTGCGAGGGGGAAAAGAAGCAATCGAAAGCTCTGTCTCCACAATTAAATCATTGTCAATGGATGCCTTGTCCGCAGCAGACAACAGAGGCAGTTCCACCGATGAGAGGTAGGTTTGGCTGCCGTTGCAGTGGTGCAGGATGCAAATCTACAAACACATGACAGCATAAGTGTCCCCCACCGCCTCCCCCTGTGCCGAATGAACAATGGGAAAAGAAAGGAACCCGCTGAATTACGTGTGACACACTGCCTGTTTTCTACCCAATAATTTTGAATAGCCTGTGTATGCTTAATTTTATCATATTCTTCCTGAAGCCAATGGGCCTCCATCTTCCAGTGGCAGATTCCCCTCTGAAAGCCAAAGTGGAGACAAAGCTCCAGTGGAGAGAAGTACCAAAGAGACTCCACCAGGGACAACCACCACCCCTCCCCAGCAAGTGCAGTGTCTATACTCAAGAGCGCCTTGTGAGTCTCAGAATAACAGGTGTACTCACTACCATCTGGACACTGAAGTCTCCAGATGTCCTGTAAGCCATATGTAGACAACCACACCGCAAAGAGGGTAGGGGAACCCAAAACACCCTCACGCTTATCCAGAGAGGGATCTGCCACCACATTAAAGTAATCTAAAATAAATATTTTACCCTCCGCTACTGCCAAGAGAGGAGGTCATCCAAATGCGGTACAGAAAAGAGGAACGTACACATTCACAAGTGCTAGAAGCGTGTTCCAGACCTTTAGGGCTATTATCACATCTACCATAAAGATCAGTTTTGATTGCTTGGACATGCATGGGCAAAGCCTTAGTTATTAAGGTGGACATCCCCCCCCAGAATCCAAGAAATATGTGGTGTGGTAAGCTCCAGCAATATTAGCCCTCTTCAATGAAAGAACTCTGGAACCCTGTTGGTGAATTTCATGGATAAAAGATGTGTGGTTTATATTTCTTAAGATAAAAAAACACCAAGGAGAGTTTAAATTTTGAATTAAGGCTCTGGACATTCCAGGACACTGATGTAAGATAGCCATCTGAAAACAATTAAAATAAGCTTACTTGGTCAAAAAGGAAGCAAACCAACGAAAATAGAAGTGAGGTGATGCAGAGTTCTAGGGTGCAACAGAGCCCACAGCCACATATCCCCAGTCCAGCATAAAATAACCCAACAGGTTGAGAGCAAAGTCCCTGAAACAGTATACACACTTGGGCAGTAGTAAAAACTTCCATAAAAAGGGGTTAGCAATGAAACATACAAAATAGAATACACAAGAAAAAAACAGCCCATACCCTCCCACCCTTCACCCAGCCCCAACTGCTTCATTCCCAAAACTAAAGAACAAACAAGGGGGAGTGGCAGGAGATCCAAGACAGAACCCCTAAGTCCATAAATGTCCACAATAGCAGAGACCTGGTAAACCATTACAAACTAGAAAATAAAAACTAAAGTTCAAAATGACAGTATACACCAAGTAGGTACAGACATCCTTGAGACTCCAAAAAAGATAAACACATTATTTTTGTTTTTTAAACAGAAAAACCCAAGAGTGGGTTCTGCACATACAAGGGCAAAAAGAAGCAATATCAGCTCAGCTTCATCATAAGAATGACATCAGGAAGGCCTAGAGGATTGAGTATCCCATAGACTTCCCTGAGCATCAAGGCACTGAGAGGCCTCCATAGGGATAGCAAAGAAATGTGCCTTGCCATTATCCACATCCCATAACTTAGCCGGGTAGAGCATGTTGTAGATCTGGTTACGGTCATGTAGAGGTTTCTTCACATGAGATAAACTGGTTCCTTTTTGTGTTGCAATGGAGAAATCAGGGTACAGTGAAATATGATTGCCATTATACATCAAATCAGGCTTGGCCCTAGCTCATGAAATATATTCTCACGATCATGGAAATGCAGCAGATGTGCAATCATGGGCCTAGGATTGCTCCAGCAGGAGGAGCCAAGCTGCAGCACGGTGTGCATGCTCAATGACAATTACCCATTGCTCCAGAAACTTTTCACACATCTTCCCTCTGCCCCTTCCAGAAAGCCTACCAGCCGAATGTTATTCCTTCGCAGCCATTCCTTCATGTCTGCCATTTTAGTGGAATGCTCAACCAGGGCCTTCCTGGAGGTCTGGGCTTTGGTCTCCAGCAAGCAAACACTGCCAAATCACTAATACGCTGCTCAACTGCCAAAGTGAGTTCTTTAATCATTTGCATATTTTGCTTTAACAATTAAACTATTTACTGTCCTGTTTACCATTATCATTGAAAGTAAAACCCAGATTTTGGGTTGTCCCCAGAAAAGTAATAGAGGGGAAATCTTCCAATGGGGTCACTAGTTCTGGTGACCTGAGGGGCTCCAAGGGATTCCCTTAATTTACAGGGTTTTTCTCACTTCCTGTTTTAGCTATGGGACAGCAAGCGAAAGTTAATCTCCCCCACACAGATGGCGAAAAAAACAAAACAAAACTGACAGGGGTTATAATCCTCCCTTACTCTATCCAATGTGGAAGAAAAAGTTTTGCCTTTTAGTTCTACTTGAATTCTCAGACATTCTCCAAATGCTGGTGGAGCCTCTTTGGCCTCTTCTGTACTGGCCAGACCTTCTGTCTCAAGATCCCATCCATCATCCTGCTTCATGGTCTTTATATTTAACAGAATGACTGTTGAGGCCCAGGTCTTGAGGGAAAGAAGGATCGTGGACATTTCCATGCTTCTACCAGCCAGAAAGGCAGCTTTCCATCATTTTACTTGGCAGGTTTCCTTCCATTGTATGTACCACTTCCTCAATTTGACAGTGCTGCACAAGAATCTGTCAAACTACAGAAAATACAAATACAATAGGATATACTGTATGGATAAAGTACAATAAACTTGCCATATAAAATGAGCATGGGTTATATATCACTGAATAAGAGATTTGATTTCACTATTGTATATAAGATTCATGGAGCGAAGATTACATATAGAGTTTGTATATAATAAACTGAACAGGTAGTAGTAATAATAATAATCATGTCTTAATCCATGGAATTTCATCTATGCTGGCAGCATTAGTGCTCTTGTATTGTGTGGAATGCGAGAGAGCAATCTGTAATGTATAAGGTTATCAATAGGTGGAGTGTAAAGAATTCCCCAAGGGGATTGTCCATGGGGGAGATAGATGGAACTAATCCAGTGATGAAAAGTAAGGAAAAGCTTCTGCTTAGGTGAATTGTTAGACTGTTACTTACTCAGCCACGAAAAGCAGCATGCAGTGAAAGAGGCCCGTTTTTGTATTTTTCCAGATGTGGTGCATTGAGCATGCGCCACAGCTTTAGCTTATTCCGTGAAGGCTCCTTTAGAGCCTGTAATGTTTGCTTCAGGCACTATATTCTGCTAGGTGCTTACCTTGGTATGAAGTGCATTGTATAGTTTGCCCCAGGGTAGAGGTCCAAGGCTGTGGTCCATCTCTTGTTCATACCCTGAAGACTTCTTTTGGGGTATGCACACTGTGATAGGCAAAGCTTGAACCCCTAATGGGCCTAGTGACCAGGATAAGTCAAGACATGGTTATCCTGTATTTTGGGACTGATCCTTACTATTCATACACAACCCTCAGTGTGTGTCACAAAATGCAGATACAAAGGCTGAGGATTCAGGAGTTATTCACATTGTGTTACTCTCTTATATACTTGTCTAACTCTTTGGCGCCATAACTCATTTTATTTTTTTTTCACACGTCTTCTGCAGTGGACATCAAACACAGGAACTTGGCACTTGGATTACAGCGGCTCTTTCATTCTGGACATGCAAAACCCTGTTCCTTCAACATTTTGTGGGTACCCAACCAGGGATCCCCTCACTTAAGCAAAGGTGGATCAGAGGCGCAAGGTAGCTGAGACAAAAGGGCCAAATAGCTTGCATTCTGATCACATACAGGAAACTCAGAACACAGCTAAGGATGATGGCTGTTTTATTGTCTTGGAGCAATGTTCTATTATGACACCCATCCCCTACACTGATATCAGCTCCTCCTCCACAATTCTGTCCTATGTCTGAATTGATAAAACATTTGGCACTCCTAGAAACTTTGGTTTCTAGGTGCCAAAAATGTATAACTTCCTCTCTCCCCCTCCAACTCTGTTCATGAATAAGAGATAGAATCTCCAAACCTGTTTAAGGATGAAATGGAGGAAAGCAAAGGGGCACAGAGATTGTAGCAGAAAGTATTTTGAAACCCCAGCATTTTATGAGCCACAAGCACTATAGCTTTTCAACATATGCTCTCCATTGTTGACAAAATAATTGAAGCAACACAAACTAGTCTTTGCCTAGCAACACCTGAGCCTCCAAAGCTAAAACCTGTTTATGAACAGGCTGATGAAAAAATTAAAAAAGACACCGCCCTAGGCTTAAACTGGCCTTTTTGCAACAACCCTGGAAAGAGGGGGGCATGGTGGTACCGATATAGATGGCTGACTGGACCCCTTGATTAAGCAGCTGTTGCCCTGGAGGTGGCAGTGGTTGGTGTAGCAATCTTGCGCTCAGATATGGATGCAGTGCCACCATTTTGTCAAGGCACATCCAATTTGATAAGAGCATACATTTCTCCCTCAATCCTTCATTCCCTACCCCCTCCCTTCCTGAGAGGCACAGGGACAGATGTGTAAGTGTTAAAACTTGCTGGCAGGCTAGAGCAGCAGGGGGCCCAGCGCTTTGAAGCCCCCCCATAGAGACAGCAGACTCTCTGTCCCAAGGCCTTTGTAAACTCGCACCTCCTAACCAAGATAAGGCAGCTTTTCCCATATTTGAAAGAAGTTGGAACCTCATAAACCCTACCAGCCAGGTGACAGAAGTTAAATGAACATTCCTCAGGTCAGCTGTCACCTATGTTTCATATTGTGGATTATGAAGCTGTCAGTTTTAATGCAGAGCCCATCCGACGATCCCGCCCAAAACAGGGTATTGGCCAGTACTAAGAGCCACCCCCCCTGCAGGGGGACCTTTAAAAGACAGGCTGGCAAGCCTAAAAAGTTAAGCTAAACACATCTCCCAATTTTAACATCGTAACAGCAGGAGATCAAAGACCCCTTGCTCTGCAACTTGGATCTGCTTCCCTTAAGGCTGAACATGGCAAGTAACTTAACCTTTTAACTTCTCCATGTTATCTCTTTGCTGTGCTGGGCTGTTTTCTATGTATATATAAATATATATCTTAGTTACATTTTCTCACATTTTCTCTGTAAATATTTTATTGCACCTGTTTGACTCTTTTAGTAATAAATCTTTCTTTCTGAAAGTGTTAAACTGTTTCTAAAGCGCCTAATTGCAATTTACGAATTCCTGCCTTTTGAAGAGACTCTACTGTGTTTGTTTAATCCTCTGCCCAATCGGCCTGCGGTGACCATACTGGACAGGCGACTTTTCAACCATTACAGTGTATATTGGATAAAGAGAGTTTCCTTTTTCTCTGTACAAAAGAAGGTGGTGGCAGTGTGAAAGGGTTAGTTGCGTAATCAACCCGACCCAGTAACAAGCGCATTCAGACTGCAGGCACCGATTGTAGTCCATTAGCTGGAAAATCGCTGTGTAGGATGCAGCTGGGTGTGGCCTTGTTACACACAGTACATCGCGGTTTTAGATCGGCTGGTCCTTTGGTCACAAGTTTGGTGTCAGGGATCCCCTCGATCCCCGCCGCGATGGTCCCGGCGCAGGCGCAGTATGCCGCCCTGTGCAGGGACTCGAGCACTGGGTCCGGGCCGGCCGCGGCGTTCGAGTTCGCGCATGCGCAGTAGAAGCCGCGGCCGCCCGCTGGGCACCAATGGCAGCGCAGGGCGGGATATTTAAACGACCCTGAGCTGTCATTCAGTGCCTTCTGGTCTTACCTGTATCCTGTATCCGTGAACCTGTGTATTGTAAGTTGCTGACCCGGATTGTACCTGACCTTGCTGTATTTCTCCTGCCCAGACCCTTGCTTTGCCTGACCTCTCTCCTGAATGCCCCCTATTGGATTTGACCTGCTGTTGCTGACCTGGCGTGTGACCCGACTATTCTATGCCCGCTGCCTTGTACCTTGCCGTCCTCTCTGTTACCGACCCGGCTGACCTTGCTCATCCATCCATCCCGTGCAGTGGGGTCTGCTGACCTCCTCATATCAGACTCTTCCCCGTGGGAGCCCTTGGCGCATACCATTACCACTGACGGACGCACCCAGTAGCCACGACCTGGTCTCAGGGGGCTCCAAGTCCATCCCCACCATCAGGGGCCCTGGTGAACAAGCACCCTGGGACTTAGACTCCGTGCGCTGGGGACGCCTACTCAGTGGAGTGCTAGTGGTACCGCCAGGCGGTCCCTTACAGTACCAGAAGGCCATGACTGAGTCTAGAGGAGGGCCCTCGCCGCTTGAGGAGATCTGCAGGCACCTGTCTAACTTGACGCAGGCCGTATCGGCCCTGCAGGACAGATGTCAGCAGATTGAGAATCACTTCCAGACCTGCACTATATCCGTTTCTGCCCCACAGGCCGCGGTCCCCGCACCCCCGGCCATAGCAGCCCCTGTACCGGTTTCTGGGGCATCCGCCCCACTCCCGGCGGCCGAACCCCGAGTACCCCTACCGGAACGGTTTCACGGGGACCGCACACGCTTCAGGTCATTCCGTGAGTCCTGTCTCCTCTATTTTGAGTTGCAACCACGAACCTTTGTGACTGAATCCGTGAAGGTGGGGTTCGTCATCTCCCTCCTGCAGGGTGAACCCCAAGACTGGGCCCACCGACTGCGGGGAAAAAATGACCCTCACCTTAGCTCGGTTGACTTTTTTTTTGACGCAATGGCCATCCTATACGATGACCCACAGCGGGCAGCTTCTACTGAAGCTACTTTGTACACGCTCCGGCAAGGCCGCCGAGCGGCGGAGGAGTACGCGTCTGAATTTAGGCGCTGGATGGGGGACACACGTTGGAACGAGTTTGCTCTCCTGCATCAGTTCCGTATAGGCCTATCAGAAGGCCTGAAAGATGAGCTCGCCCGGGTGGAGGTGCCTGAGACTTTAGAGGACTTAATTGCACTGACTATTAAGATTGACCGTAGACTGCGGGAACGCAGGTTTGAGAGGTCCGGCCAGGGTCATGGAAATCCCTGGGGGCCATTTCAAGGGCCCAGTCAAGCACCTAGGCCAAACATCCAGAACCGGCCACCTGGAGATATCCCTGAACCTATGCAACTCGGCCTGGCGCGGCCTAAACTATCTCCAGAGGAACATCAGCGCAGACGATCCCAGAACCTGTGCCTCTACTGTGGCGAAGCTGGTCATATGGTACGATCCTGCCCGCAGAAACTGAGTAAGTGCACCTCTTCTTCCTTGTCCATTGGCAATGTTAGTCCATCCCAATACTTAGTGGTGCCCCTTTCCTTTCAGCTTCCGGAAAGGACCGTGGAAGTGTCGGCCAGCACCAGGAACTGCTCCGCCTGGATGCTATAGCTTCACCCCTCTTCCCAGTCATTTTGGGGCTCCCATGGTTACGGGCCCATAACCCCCAAATTGACTGGGAGACCGGAGTAATTTCGTTCCCTTCTCCATACTGTCGGGTATACTGCCGCACTTCGGGCCCGGGGGTCCCCCAAATCCTCCTGTGCTCTGAGGGGGAAGCTGAATTAAAACAGGTAATCCCGGCAGCCTACCATGAGTTTCTAGATGTGTTCAGCAAGCGGGGAGCTGATACTCTACCCCCCCACCGCCCTTATGACTGTCCCGTTGACCTGTTACCCGGTTCAGAAATTCCTTTTGGGCGAATCTTCCCCCTTTCAGAGCTCGAATTGGGAGCCCTGAAGGAATATATCGAGGACAGCCTCCAGAAGGGGTTCATCCGCCCCTCCACTTCACCGGCGGGGGCGGGAATTTTCTTTGTTGAAAAAAAGGACAAAACCTTGAGGCCGTGTATCGATTACAGGGAGTTGAACAGGGTCACGATAAAGAACCGTTACCCACTGCCGTTAGTACCAGAATTGTTCCAAAGTTTAAAAACAGCAGTGGTTTTTACAAAGCTGGATTTGAGGGGAGCATACAACTTGGTTCGCATAAGGGAGGGGGACGAGTGGAAGACGGCCTTCCGCACCCGCTTCGGCCATTTTGAATATTTGGTCATGCCGTTCGGGTTGTGTAATGCTCCGGCCACGTTTCAACACTTTGTGAATGACATTTTTAGGGACTTCCTGGATGTCTTTGTTATCGTCTATCTAGACGACATTTTGATTTTCTCCCCTTCCTTGGGGGAACACAGAATACATGTAGCGAGGGTATTGGGGCGATTGCGGCAGCATGGGTTGTACGCCAAGGCAGAGAAATGTTGTTTCGAACAATCCAGCATTACTTTCTTGGGCCTGATCATCTCCACCGCGGGGGTCGCGATGGATCCCCAGAAAGTCGCTGCAATACTGGATTGGCCTGAACCCACGGACAGGAAAGGCGTCCAACGGTTTATTGGTTTTGCAAATTTTTACCGAAAGTTCATCAAGAACTTCTCGGGTCTGGTCTCCCCCATTACTCAGCTAACCAAGCTGGGAACCCGGTTCAGATGGACACCTGAAGCTCAGAAAGCTTTTGAAGCCTTGAAGAAGTTGTTCACCTCGGCACCCATTTTGGGTCACCCAGACGCCGCCCTGCCCTACATCCTGGAAGTGGATGCATCGGAGAATGCGGTAGGTTCCATTCTCTCCCAGCGGAAGGGCACCAAGGAATTGCTCCATCCTGTAGCTTTCTTCTCACGGAAGCTTACCCCAGCAGAGAAGAATTATGATATCGGTGATCGAGAGCTACTGGCAATCAAAACGGCATTAGAGGAATGGAGGTACCTGCTGGAAGGTGCTATGCACCCCATCTTAATTTTTACTGATCACAAAAACCTAGAATATCTGAGAACCGCCAAGCGTTTACGCCCGCGACAGGCAAGATGGGCACTATTCTTTTCTAGATTCAACTTCCACATTACGTACCGGCCTGGATCAAAGAACACTAAGCCAGATGCGTTATCACGTATGTACGAGGACGCCAAGGAGACCCCAGTACCCGACACCATCTTGTCCTCGGGAAACTTCTTGGCCCTTCAGTCGGACCTTCGTTCCAAGATAATGGAGGCATCCACAACCGTCTCTACCTCAGCCGGAGGGCTCCTCCAGAACAAGGGGGGACTCCTATGGAGGGAAGATCGGATTGTGGTGCCAAAGGAAGCCCGAACCCTGGTCTTGGGCCATTGCCATGACCACCCGATGGCGGGGCACTTTGGCCCAGAAAAGACCCTGGAACTTCTCCGACGCTCCTTCTGGTGGCCGGACATGGCTAAAGATTGTAAGGGCTATGTAAGGTCCTGTATCACCTGCCAAAAGAATAAGCCTTCCAGAAACAAAGTTTGGGGTCTGCTGCGACCCTTACCGATTCCTGAACGGCCTTGGCAAAAGATATCGTTAGACTTTATAGTCGAGCTTCCGCCATCACTAGACCACACAGCAATCCTGGTGGTCGTAGACCGCTTGTCCAAGATGGCCCACTTCATCCCGTTGAAGAAAACCCCCTCGGCAGCCGAGACTGCGCGAGTTTTCATTCGTGAGGTAGTAAGGCTGCATGGGGTCCCCGAAGACATTGTCTCAGACCGAGGGGTCCAGTTCACGTCGAGATTTTGGAGGGCACTGTGCAAAGCCCTGGACATCAAATTGTCCCTTTCCTCTGCATTCCACCCTCAAACTAACGGTCAAACCGAAAGGACCAATCAGACCCTGGAGCAATACTTGAGATGCTACACTTCATTTACTCAAGATGACTGGATGCCACTTCTCCCCCTAGCGGAATTCGCATACAACAATGCCCGTCACTCAGCGACGGGCCAGTCCCCGTTCTTTGCCAACTATGGGTTTCACCCTGTCTTCCTCCCGGATTTGGTCCCGGAATGCCCAGTACCAGCATCGCAAGACGTAGTAACGTTTTTCTCCACGAACAATAAGAAGCTTCAAGAGGCCATCAGTCTGGCCCAGGAAGACTACAGGAAGGCATTCAACAGGAAACGGAGGGGAGATCTTGTGTTGCGGCCTGGGGAGAAGGTTTGGCTAGCGACGTCCAATTTAAAGATGCTTTGTCCGTCGAAGAAATTGGGACCCAAGTTTATAGGCCCCTTCTGCATTAAACGGATGGTCAACGAAGCGGCCTACGAACTCGTCCTTCCTGACACACTCAAAATCCACCCAGTCTTCCATGTGTCTCTGCTGAAGCCAGTAATCCCAGATGCCTTCCCTGACCGAGAATCTAGACCCCCGGAAGCCATAACGGTCGAGGGTGAGGAGGAATTTGAGGTGGAATCAATCCTGAAGTGCCGAAGGAGGGGGGGCCAGGCCCAATTCCTAATCAAATGGAAGGGCTATGGCCCTGAGGACAATTCCTGGGAACCAGCCCAGAATGTCCATGCACCTAGACTTGTCCGGAGGTTCTTTCGCGATCACCCGTGGTGGAGAGATTGGGTGGGCATCCGGAGGTTGCCCGTAGGGGGGGGGCAATGTCAGGGATCCCCTCGATCCCCGCCGCGATGGTCCCGGCGCAGGCGCAGTATGCCGCCCTGTGCAGGGACTCGAGCACTGGGTCCGGGCCGGCCGCGGCGTTCGAGTTCGCGCATGCGCAGTAGAAGCCGCGGCCGCCCGCTGGGCACCAATGGCAGCGCAGGGTGGGATATTTAAACGACCCTGAGCTGTCATTCAGTGCCTTCTGGTCTTACCTGTATCCTGTATCCGTGAACCTGTGTATTGTAAGTTGCTGACCCGGATTGTACCTGACCTTGCTGTATTTCTCCTGCCCAGACCCTTGCTTTGCCTGACCTCTCTCCTGAATGCCCTCTATTGGATTTGACCTGCTGTTGCTGACCTGGCGTGTGACCCGACTATTCTATGCCCGCTGCCTTGTACCTTGCCGTCCTCTCTGTTACCGGCCCGTCTGACCTTGCTCATCCATCCATCCATCCCGTGCAGTGGGGTCTGCTGACCTCCTCATATCAGACTCTTCCCCGTGGGAGCCCTTGGCGCATACCACTACCACTGACGGACGCACCCAGTAGCCACGACCTGGTCTCAGGGGGCTCCAAGTCCATCCCCACCATCAGGGGCCCTGGTGAACAAGCACCCTGGGACTTAGACTCCGTGCGCTGGGGACGCCTACTCAGTGGAGTGCTAGTGGTACCGCCAGGCGGTCCCTTACATTTGGTGAGAAGGTCTGGGGTCTGACGCCGCGGGCGTGACGTATTGTTGGTCGCGGTCGTGCGATTGTCGCATGTTGACGGTGGCGATCGTGCGATCCGTGACAGTTGGATCTTATGAGGCCTTAACACACTTAGGCCATCAGGGTTACAGGTCCCTTTATGTGTAAACCATATCAATAAGATCAGTTCTGCAGGTGGTGATGCACGGGGGTGAGTTTGGGGACCTTTCCCCCCTCTCCACATGCTCCACTTTGGAGGAATCCCCACTTCCCTCATTTCTTTATTCATGAGGAGCCGATTGTGTGCACGTGCTTTTGGATTAAAAAGCTTGGTGATACACAATGGGGCCTTGAGGCCTTTTGATGAGTTGAAGGTTCTTTACCATCTCCCAAATACTCCCATATCAATCACAGTTTGGGAGCGCTTGAGCTTCCTTTGCTCCAACTTAGAAACCATGCTGCAGGATAAGGACCTGACCAAGCCACTGTCTACTATATATAAGTTCCTTTTCCCTGCAACACATAGATTACTCAACCAGTGTAGATCCAGCTGGGAATCAGTGGTTCCTGACCTTGACACTGAAGATTGGGAAGACATTTGGGATGCTTCTTTACCAGGTTTATCTCTGCTCGAAATTAACTCATGCAGTCATGGGAAAAATATTGGCCCCCCTGCATTTCTGTCAGATAATGCACCACTTCATCCAGAACATTGTTGCAATTACAAATGTTTACACCTCATGTTTATTTATTTTGTTTGTATTAGTATGACACAAAAAAGTGGAGAAACAAAAAGCCAAATATAAAACATTCCACGCAAAACTCCAAAAAATGGACCTGACAAAATTATTGGCACACTCAATTTAATATTTGGTAGCACAACCCTTGGAAAAAAATAAGTGAAATCAATCGCTTCCTGTAACCATCAATGAGTTTCTTACACCTCTCTATGGGAATTTTGGAGCACTCTTTTTTTTCTCAACTGCTCCAGATCTCTCAGATTGGAAGGGTTCCTTTTCCCAGCTGCTGTTTTGAGATCTCTTCACAGGTGGTCTATGGGATTGAGACCGTGACTCATTGCTGCCCAGTTCAGTACTCTCCGGCGCTTTGTCTGAAACCATTTCTGGGTGCTTTTTGTCATGCTTTGGGTCATTGTCCTACTGTAAGACCCATGACCTCTGACAGAGACCCTACTTTCTGACACTGGACCCTACATTGCACCCCAGAATTATTTGGCAGTCTTCAGATTTCATAATGCCATGCACACGGTCAAGACATCCAATGCCTGGAGCAGCAAAGCAACCCCAAAATATCAGTGAACCTCCACCATGTTTGACTGAAGGGACTGTATTTTTTTTAATGACCTCATTTCTTTTTCTGAAAACAGTAGAATAATGGGCTTTACCAAAAAGCTGTAATTTTTTTTTATCTGTCCACAGTACATTCTCTCAAAAGGATTTTGGATTTTTCAGGTAAGTTTTGACAAACTCCAATCTGGCTTTTTATGTTTCTATGTCTGCAGTGGGGTCCTTCTGGGTCTCCTACCAGAGTATCCCTTTTCATTCAGATTGTGACATATAGTGCGAACTGACCCAGTTGTACTTTGTGCCTGAAGGTCAGCTTGAATTCGTCTGGAAGTTGATCGAGGTTTTTTATTCACCATTCAAAACAATCCTTTGTTGCAATCTTTGATCAATTTTTCTCTTTCGTCCAGGGAGATTAACTAGAGTGCCATGGGCTGTAAACTTCTTGACAATGTTGTGCACAGTGGACACATTAATATCTCTGGAGATGGACTTGTAATCTTGTGATTGACCATGCTTTTTCCACGATTTGTGTTCTTAAATCCTCAGACAATTATTTGCTGCTTTTTCTCTTCTCTATGCTCTATGTGGCACACAGAGACACACAAAAGAAAAATTGAGTGAATTTTTCAACATTTTAATTGGTAGCCAGTGTGATTTCTATATTGTCAGCACCTGTTAATTGATACAGGTGAGGTTAATTGCAAATTACAGGAGCATCACAAACTTGGAATGAAATTATTTTTTACAATTTTGGGAAGGTGTCAATAATTTTGTCCAGTCGATTTTTGGGGTTTTGGTGTCAGATTTGGCTTTTTGTTTCTCCACTTTTTTGTGTCATACCAACACAAACAAAACAAATAAACCAGAGAATGCCTAAACATTTGTAATTGCAACAATTTTATGTGCATTATCTGACAGAAATGCAGGGATGCTAATATTTTTGGTCATGACTGTACATTATAAATTTGTTCATTGTATTTATCTGACTCCCATGAGGCTAGCTAAAATGTTTGGTAAGAATTCTTCTTCCAGCTGGCGTTGCTTGGCTACTGGGGCAGATTTCATGCATGTCTTTTGGGACTGTCCGGTTATCCAGATGTATTGGGCTGGAATGCAACAGTGGGCTCAGGCTGTTACTACCATACTCCTCCAGCCATCCATAAGACACTGCCTCTTTAGTTCAGTGGATGATTTTGCTCCCACCAAAGCTATACATACTTTCCTTATCCTTTTATTTTATTATGCAAGGAAACTCATAATACTATCCTGGAAAAAGGTTGAGGCTCCAACTGCTGCAGCCTGGAAGGCTTTAATAAACAGGACCCTACCACTATATAAGGCTACCTATACCTAACCCGTAAGTTTGACAAGGTGTGGGGCGGCTGAGTAGCTTCCCCGCATACAGTGGCAGATTGAACTGCATCATTTTCTTTTATATGTCTGCTTATTGCATATTACTTCTCTATCTCCTGTAAGAAAGTCTTGATTTCAGTAGTAATTAAATCTTGCCCTTGACATATCATCACACTTGATAGGAGGCTGATATCGTGTATATTACTGACTGGTTGGGTATGTGTTATTGTAGAGAGGTTCTTACTCTCCTGATGATATATTACAGTTGCTTGCTGTACTAGCTACAGCCATTGTTTTCATTCTTGTATACCTTCATTTTTTTTTTTGTACGACTACATGTTCTTGTTGTGCACCTGCATTTGCGGATTTGTACTGTTTATTTTGTATGTATATGCCAAATTGTTAATAAAAAAGAATAAAAAAAAAAAACAAAAGAAAGACTTTTCCCAACAACACATAAATTGAAAGGGTTCTACATGAGGATCAGCGTAATCTTGAAAAGATATTCACTTCTCCTAAGCTCTTTGCTGAAATGTGTCTCATGGAGAAGTAATTTAATGAAAAAAAAGCCTGGTTCAGTTGTAGATCCTGCCATTTCAGTCCTCGATAAACATCTTACAGGTCCTATTTAGGAACTCCCTCTTAAGGATTCTATTGATAGGCGACTTGAAGTCCTCTTAAAACGCAAAATTGTATCAAATACTTACTATAATTTTCCTTTCCTGACGCCAATCCATGGCAGCATACATGCGATATAGCTCCGCCCCTATATCCACCCACAGGACCTGTGTAAATCTATAAAAGTATGACAGAGAGCAACCTCCCCCATTATCCATGCAATAAGATCAAACAAGGGAGGGTTCATATGCTGTCATGGATTGGCGTCAAAAAAGAAAAATTACAGTAATTGATACAATTTTTCGTTTTCCTGATGCCAACATGGCAGCATACATGTGATAAATAGCTAGCTATACAGGCAGGGCTAAACTGTACTGTATAATCAAACTGCATTACAATGGATACAGAAGCCTAGACTACCATTCTGTTGAAGTCCATTGACATATAAGCTCCTAGATCTTCCCTGTAGCGCCTGAGGCAGGTGCACTGTGGTAACTTTCTTCTTTGCAAAAGTCTTTATAAACACTTTGCATACGCTGCCTCGAATGTAAAGATGGACCTGGCTGAATGAGCTTCTACCACTTCTGGAGGCTCTTGCCTGGCTGCACTATGTTTTCAGGATGACTTTGACACACCAAGATGACAAGGTTCGCTGCAGCTTCCTCCTCCGAATTTGCCTGATGGAAACACGAACAGCCTCCCAGAGGATTTAAACTAGGAAACAGCTTGAAGGTAGGCATCATAGATACCTGGTACGTCCAGCTTGTGTAGATTAGGTACTATGTGTGCCAGAAAGGATGAAATCACCAATTTGTAAGATGAAAACTGAAGCCACTTGTGGACAAAGGTGCTTGAGGGGCATACGCCCCAACTTGTTCAGAAGAAATAAGATGTAGGACTCTGTAGCTTGAAGCACGTGCAGATCCGAAACTCTACCACCTGAAGTTATCGAGGGACACTGCTTCTCGAGTGATGTCCTACTGAGGACTCCTTTCTACTGGTGCAAACAGAGTTCTGGCAAAGAAATCCAGTGCCAAAATAAAATCCCACAGGGGAAACATTTTTCCTCCTCAGGCCAAAGTCTCATGACCAACCTCCTGAAACGCTCCCCTGGCAGCTCACACGCTCATGTTCCCTGATGAAGCTGAAATGACTGAAATTTGAGCCCTTACAGAACTAGGCTGAGCCCCAAATCCAGATATTTGTGAGGAAATTATAGCAACTGGGGACACCCGGGTTGCGAGGATCAAAATCTTGCTCAGCTGCAAAGACTGTGAACCTTTTCCAGTCTTCAGAGTAAATGGCATTTGTTGCATCCTTCTTGAAACCCTGCAGAATTTACCACTAAAGGAGAATGGCCCTAATCCTTCAATCCTTCCCTCTCCGTTTCCAATCCATCCTGGGACAGGTGTTGTGGAAACACTGGTAGATGAAGTGTTTGGTCCAGACTTTAGTTGCATGGCTATGGTAAAACTGAGACCTGCAGGCTAATCGGGCATGTGTGTTATCACAGTGAGACTCTCGGACAACAGTCCCCCCCCCCGGAACTTCATGACCAAAGGCAGTAGACAAAAGCCATTTGTTAGGCAACTATACCTTGGCTGAGATAAGAGATATGAAAGAACCATTTCTGGCCAACTCAGTAGATTATTTTTTACAAAATATAACTGAATACTAACAATCAGAGGTACTAACTCCAGGGGTAGTTGATCCCAGGGAATATCCCATTGCCTTTGTGGGGATCAAGAAGGAATCTCCCACCCCATAGTGAAATTTATCCTTTTTAGGGTTTATTTGCCTTCCTTTGGATCAACTGTGGGCATAGGGTTCTGTATATGGATATTTTCTATTAGTTTGTTTATGCAACCTATCCTTTCCCAATGTAGGTCAAAACAAAAGGTTTACTTAAAAGAGAAGTATGGTGGGGGCATGGCCTGGAGCAGCATGGCATAGGGTGCACTTTTGGGAGCTCTGTCTGAGACTCATCAGTATCTGCTGATCCTGTACAATATCCTGACTTCTTTCACTCTCAATACAGCTGCTAACCTCTCCTCTCCCGCAACATGTCACGGCCAAAAAAAGCTGCTGACATTAGCGTAAAACTGGGTGAATTCCGACATAAAGAGAGAGACACTACAGGGGAAGATGGCGCTGTTGCTTCCTCTGCGGGGGAACCTGTGAACGCCAATACTAACAAGGTGTTGGAGGCAATTCCAACCTGCCAGAGTGCCCTAATCTGTAAAATTGAAGAGGTAAAGATTGATATTTCCCTCATCCAGCAGGACTTACAAAAGCTTTGCAAATGGGTCACGGAGACAGAAATGCGCCTCAGCCATGTGGAGGATGACCTGACGCCATTACAGGTTACCACTGCAGCACCAACTACACGGCCGTGTTACAGAAGCAAGACAACATGGAAAATAGGCTCCGGAGGTGCAATCTTCGATTCGCAAGCCTACCCGAGGATGCAGAGGACTCGGATCCAGCTACTTTTCTGGAATCACTGCTTACCACCACCTACAGCAGGCCAGTGTTCTCAACCACCTTCGTGGTAGCCTCTAGCCCTCCGGCAAAAGGAGCACCACCACGTACATTTATAGTCAAGTTCTTGAACTACTGTGATCATGACACCATCCTCCGCCTTACCAGAGGAAAAAGAAAACATTCTCTTTCAAAATGTTAAGATTGTGATGTTCCCTGACTTTAATTACTACCTTAATCCGCCACAGAACCTGTGTAATATGTGTTCCTTGTGCATAATGCACAAGGAGTTGGCAGTTCTCAGTGTTCTCAGGTAGTCCTTGACTACCTGTATGCTTTAACAGCAGAAGAGAACAAAGAAAACAAAAGGTCAGAATCAAGATCTGACAGATTTTACTGGAAAAGAAAAATTAACTGAACAGAATTACAGATTTTCTGGTAGGTAACGCAGTTTACACTTGGTGCCACCCCCCTGTGCCAATCAGTACCACCCACCTGTGGCCAGAAGTGCCACCCACCTGTGCATCGCAGTGCCACACGCCTGTGCCCAGCAGTGCCGCCCATCAGTGCCGCCTATCAATGCAGCATAATCAGTGCCCATCAGTGCTGCCTATCAGTCCAGCCTCATCAATGCACATCAGTGAAGGAGAAAACTTACCTGTTTGCAAAATTTTATAATAGAAACAAAGGAAAACTTTTTATTCCCCAAATTTTTGCTTTTTTTTGTTTATAGAGCAAAAAATAAAACACCCAGCGGTGAGTAAATACCACCAAAAGAAAGCTCAATTTGTGTGAAAAAAATGATAAAAATTTCATATGGGTACAATGTTGTCATTCAAAGTGCAACAGCGCTGAAAGCTGAAAATTGGCCTGGACAGGAAGGGGGTAGAAGTGCCCTGTAGGCTAGTGATGAAGGTGGTAATTCAACTCACTTAGTGCCTTCTCTGCATTAAACCAGCCTCAGAACCTGTGTCATTAATATGTATTTGGTTTTAAAGGGATGAGGTGGCAACCCTATATCAGAAGCGTTCTACAAATTAGCAATCTACCTCAAGTGACAACCTCAGAGGATGTAAAGGCAGCAGGTGTATTTTTTTTCAAGACAGCTTACATGACATGAAAATCCATTTTCACTTATCTGTTATGGCTTTTTTTTCTTTTTTGCATCTTTTATACTCTGGCCATACATAGAGGAATTCAATCATTATAATGATCATTTTGATGCCTGGAACATATTTGTTCAGAAATCATCAGCACTAAATTATTATTTTGATGTGCAATCTATTTTATTACCGTAAGTGCAGGCTGTCTTTTATGTAGCTCATGACTTAGACGTTTCTCCAGCTGGAGCTTGCAAATTACTGTTGGGGATAAAATAGTACTATGACTAAGAGAAAAAAAAACCTCCTGTACTATACTTATCGCTTGTGACAATAGTGTTCCTCTTTTGTGCTTTGCCCAATGGCACACTGTGAATATCTGTGCTGCGCTTGAGAGATTTTCATGTGTACCTGCGTCTGCATTTGAATAGATGCCCTTTTTTTTTTTTCGTAAAAAAGGAATTATTCTATTCAATCCAATTTCAACAGATCTATCGATTGATTGTTGTGCTGGACATTGGTTTTGTTGTGCTGGACAACAGGTGTTTGAAATGTTAGGATCTATGATCATTTTGTATACATTTGTTTGTGTGTATGCCGGCACAATGGAATCCTTGATTGGTTAAAGAAACAAATCTAGACTTTTATCCCAGGCATCTCACGTATTGCTGATGTGCGACACTGAATGAGATATCATTATACCCTCACTGGCCACTTTATTAGGTACATCTGTATAACTGCTTGGTAACAATAAGAAATGTAATCTCCAAACACGGAAAGGTTTCTTCACAGTGAGAGCTGTGAAAAAGTGGAATAGACTCCCTCAAGAGTTGGTTCTGGCCAGCTCAGTGGACTGCTTCAAAAAAGTCCTGGATTCTTTCTTAGATACACAGAATATAACTGGATACTAATATTTATAGGTAAAGTTGATTCAGGGAATATCCGATTGCCTCTTGGGGGATCAGGAAGGAATTTGGTTTTCCCTGCAGGAGCAAATGGATTCATGTTTTGCTGGGTTTTTTGCCTTCCTCTGGATCAACTGTGGGTATAGGATTATAACTTTTTTTTTTTAATGGTTAAACTGAATGGACTTTTGTCTTTTTTCAGCCAGACTGTGTGACTATGTAACACAAATTGCTAATCAGCCAATCACATGGCAGAAACTCAATGCATTTAGGCATCTAAACGTGGTAAAGACAACTTGCTGAAGTTCAAACCGAGCATCATAATGGGGAAGAAAGGGGATTTAGGTGACTTTGAATGTGGTACAGATGTTGGTGCCAGCCGGGCTGGTCTGAGTATTTCAAAAACTGCTGATCTACTGGGATTTTCATGTACAACCATCTCTAAGGTTTACAGAGAATGGTCAGAAAAAAAGAAAATATCCAGTAAGTGGCAGTTGTGTGGACGAAAATGCCTTGCTGATGTTAGAGGAGAATGGGCAGACTGAGATGATAAAAAAGCAACAGTAACTCAAATAACCATTTGTTACAACCAAGGTATGCAGAATACCATCTCTGATCGCACAACACATTGAACCATGAAGCCGATGGGCTACAGCAGCAGAAGACCACACCGGGTGTCACTCCTGTCAGCTAAAAACAGGAAACGGGGGCTACAATTTGCACAGGCTCACCAAAATTGGACAATAGAAGTTTGGAAAAACATTGCTTGGTCTGATGAGTCTCGATTTCAGCTGCAACATTCAGATGGTAGGGTCAGAAATTGGCATAAAGAACATGTATCCTGCCTTGTATCAACGGTTCATGGATGTGCAACTGACAAATCTGCAGCACCTGCGTGATGCTATCATGTCAATATGGACCAAAATCTCTGAGGAATGTTTCCAACACCTTGTTGAATCTATGCCACGAAGAATGACGGCCGTTCTGAAGGCAAAAGGGGGTTCAACCCGGTACTAGCAAGGTGTACCTAATAAAGTGGCTGGTGAGTGTAAACTGTATGCGAAAATGCAAAGTAGGGTTACTACCTCATCCCTTTAAACCCAAACACATATTAAGTACACAGGTTCTGTGGCTGATTAACTACATGCCGCGGCAGGGCTTGATCGTGACCTTGTTCCTGTCTGCTGCTCTGTGTATGATCCCGGCTTGATCCTGACCTTGCTCCTGTCTGCTGCTGCTCTGTGTATGACCCTGGCTTGATCCTGACCTTGCTCCTGTCTGCTGCTGCTCTGTGTATGACCCCGGCTTGATCCTGACCTTGTTCCTGTCTGCTGCTGCTCTGTGTATGACCCCGGCTTGATCCTGACCTTGTTCCTGTCTGCTGCTGCTCTGTGTATGACCCCGGCTTGATCCTGACCTTGTTCCTGTCTGCTGCTCTGTGTATGACCCAGGCTTGATCCTGACCTTGCTCCTGTCTGCTGCTGCTCTGTGTATGACCCTGGCTTGATCCTGACCTTGCTCTTGTCTCCTGCTCTGTGTATGACCCTGGCTTGATCCTGACCTTGCTCTTGTCTCCTGCTCTGTGTATGACCCTGGTTTGATCCTGACCTTGCTCTTGTCTGCTGTTCCATATGGATCCTGGCTCTGGCTACTGACTACTCTACCCATCCTCCGGGATCCACGTGTTCTCTGGAGAAACTCATCCTGCAACTGGAGCACCCACGTGTTCCACCTCATCAGGCATTTCCAAGCAGCAACACCACTGGCAACCCATGCTTCTTTGGGCACTGCACCTCCTGTTTCCACCTCCAGGGGTGCACTGCACTTAGCCATAAGGGGAGCCATCTCTCTATTGCAGCCTCAGGTCAGGTATGTGACAATTTGGCTTATATGAAAGTTAGCGCCTAAAAACATTTGATATAGATACTGGAATTTTTTTTTTACTACTAATGGTGGTGATTAGAGATTTAAAATGGGAGTGTGGCGGGTAATTTGACACTAACTGATGCTGGGGGGGGGGCTGACTAAGTGCCACCAACATCACCAGTGACATTAAGGGCCAGTTCACACTACATGCATCTCAGTTGTTTTTTCTCTGCATCCAAAACGCGCAGAAAGTAGGTTAAATAGTTGTCAATGTCATAGTTCACATCAGTGCTTGCAGTTCCAGTGCGTTCCGGTTACAGAAAAGAAAGTAGAAAATGCTGCATTTTTTCTTCACAGAACTGTAGTTGAATGCGGTAAACCGCATAAAAAATGCACCAGAACACACCAAAACACAGAAAAAACGAATTAGAACGCACATGTCCCTATTTAAATTGAATAAAAAGAGAGGGGAAAAATGAACTGGAATGCATAAAAAACACACCAGAACGTGAAAAAAATGCACCGGAACATCTCACAATCACGTCATAAACACGCATGTGGAAACGCATCCGGAATGCATCTGGACTGCGTTTCTATTGTGTGAACCGGTCATCATGCAGTGATCGGTGATAATACTATACACTGTCAATGTACGAATGGCACTGGCTCGGAAGGGGGTTAACATCTAGGACGTTTAAGGGGTTAAATGTGTGCCTAACTATGTATTATGTGTGTAAAGTGTGCTGCTTTTACTAAACGATCTCTAAGTTTCTCATCCCCGCCGACAGAGGGAGGGAGGGCGCCTGAAACCCAGAAGAAGGTAGCGATGTACCTGTATGTTACCTTGCCTACAACGCCCACCCGTCTGCAGTATATTGTGGGTGGGTATAAAGTAGTTAATCTGAACAATCTTTATGTTTGTAAACTTACTTTGCGACGATCCCCAGACATTTATTTCCTTGAACTTTGTGACCCATATTCACTATGCCTTTAAGTAGGCACTGCTGTGTCACACATTTTACCGCACTTGCCTTCTGGATTTCTGTGAAGAGGGATTTCAGGAGGCGGAGTCAGTAAAGGAATCAATGATTTCAGGCAGAAATTTACCTTGGGATATGTAGTCCTTAGAAATTGAAAGTAGACAGCAGAGAAGATACAAAGCATGCAGCAAATCCAGAAAATTGTGGAAAGAGATGGCCAGCAGACAGGCAGCAAACTGAAAGAAAAACTTTCAAGTAAGCTTACATTGGAATGTCAAAAATACTTATTGTTTATGTTACTGTTATAAAATGAAAGTGTATGCTGTGACCAGGGCTGCTGTTAGAAACCACGGGGCACCATACAGCCAACCTGACAGCCCCCCCCGCAAAAAAAAACAACAGCTATGCTTCAGTTATGAATAAACACAGCGAGTGATCGGTAATGATCACTCATTGTGTTCATTCAGGAAAGGAAAGGGCTGGAAAATGTGACATATTTACCGGACCCTTCCCCCACTCTTCATCCTGAATGATCCTATTGTGTGCTTGCAGCTGGCAGTGGGAAGAGGAGGAGGGAAGCCAGCAGCTGGGGGGGAGGGGGAAGACAGGGGGGCTTGGGCAGCAGGGGGAAAAGTATGGTGCACAGGGAGGAAGATGGGTGCAGTGGGGGGGGGGGGGCAATTGCTGGAACCGATCCCCTGTATGGGTCATTCTACAACAGGTGAAAGCCAGCGGGAGGAAGAGGAGAAGAAGCCAGATTTAAGCTGCTGTAGAGAGCACCATACAGGGGATATTTCCAGTAAATGCCCTCTATGCTGTACTGATCACCCTCCCTGCCCACATCCCATTCACCTAGTTGCCTGTGCCCCCCTGCTGGCCTGGGCCTCGTACAGGAGGACTGGTGGTACCCCCTTATCCATGGCCCTGGCTGTGACCATAAATCTCATTTGAGTGTATGGTAATATACCACACTGCATACACACAGCACATTGTAGTGCATTGTAACTGGTGTGGGGGTGATTAGGGACAACATGAGTGGTGTAACAGTGATCAAGGACACGGCAGTAATCAAAGGCACTTTAACTGGTGTGGCTTGATGAGGGATAATAAGTCCATCCGTGAAATTTCATTGCTACTAAATATTCCACGGTCAACTGTTAGTGGTATTATAACAAAGTGGAAGCAACTGGGAACAACAGCAACTCAGCCACAAAGTGGTAGGCCACGTAAAATGACAGAGCGGGGTCAGCGCATGCTGAAGTGCACAGTGCGCAGAAGTCGCCAACTGTCTGCAGAGTCAATAGCTAAAGACCTCCAAACGTTGTGTGGCCTTCAGATTAGCACAACAACAGTGTGTAGAGAGCTGCATGGAATGGGTTTCCATGGCCGAGCAGCTGCATCCAAGCCTTACATCACTAAGTGCAATGCAAAGCGTCGGATGCAGTGGTGTAAAGCACGCTGCCACTGGACTCTAGAGCAGTGGAGACATGTTCTCTGGAGTGACAAATCACACTTCTTTGTCTGGCAATCCAATGGACGTGTCTGGGTTTGGCAGTTGCCAGTAGAACGGTACTTGCCTGACTGCATTGTGGGTTGTTTTTCAGGGGTTGGGCTTGGCCCCTTAGTTCCAGTGAAGGGAACTCTCAAGGTGTCAGCATACAAGACATTTTGGACAACTTCATGCTCCCAACTTTGTGGGAACAGTTTGGGGATGGTCCCTTCCTGTTCCAACATGACTGCACACCAGTGCACAAAGCAAGGTCCCTAAAGACATGGATGAGCGAGTTTGGGGTGGAGGAACTTGACTGTCCTGCACAGAGTCCTGACCTCAACCTGATAGAACACCTTTGGGATCAATAAGAGCAGAGACTGCGACCCAGGCCTTCGCGTCCGACATCAGTGCCTGACCTCACAAATCCGCTTCTGAAAGAATGGTCAAACCTTCCCATAGACACCCTCCTAAACCTCGTGGACAGCCTTCCCAGAAGAGTTGAAGCTGTTATAGCTGCAAAGGGTGGGCCAACCCAATATTGAACCCTACGGACTAAGACTGGGATGCCATTAAAGTCCATGTGTGTGTAAAGGTAGGCGTCCCAATACTTTTGGCAATATAGTATATTTGAAAATTGATCAGTCCTGATGTACTGACTGTCTATCTCATTTCTTGAGGCCCTAAAATGTCAGGACAGTACAAATAACCCCCAAATAACCCCTGTTTGGATAGTAGATAATCCAAGGTATTTAGTAAGAGGCATGGCAAATTTTTTTAAACTAATTTTTTTGTCACAATTTTTCTGAAAATGAAGAAACTAAATAAAAGGTTTCATTTTCACAATTTTTTTACATACAGTTTCCAGAGCAATACAGCGTCATCATATGAATGGAGTGACAGTGATCAGGGGTACTGACATGTCAGTATGTGTAAAAAAACAAAAAAAAAAAACAAAATTCATTTATTTCTTTTCAATTTCCTTAAAAAAATTTTTGTACATACTGTGGCTAGAGCAGTACAGTGTTACCATAGAGATACTGTACTACACTGGAAAAATATTTCATTTTTTACAACACTATGATTGCTTATAACAGTTATGATCACAATATAAACAATATTTTTTATGAATGGCATCCATTGAGTGCCATTGTGTACTGTTGTGATAGCTATGATTGGCCACAGCTTTCACATGGTACAGATGTGCTGTGATTGGCCCTGTCGGTGCCATGTAATCTAGTACACAATGAATGGCTATGAATGAAAACTATTCATTGTGCACAACTGTCATGTGATCACTGTGATTGGTCACAGCGATCACATAGTACTGGGGCCAGACCGGTACAATGATCTGTCTTCTGCTGTGTCCGGTGGACACAGCAGGTGACAGATGTTGCCGCAGCGCAGCCCCTAGGGCGAGCGCAAGGTGCATGACTGGGAGGACACCATATGGCAGAGTGCAGAGGTAGGTCATTTTAACGTGGACATTTACCCTTACATAAATGTGATGTTTGCTCCCTCTGTCCCTTCATCACAATTGGATATAACATCTTTAAGATTTATTAGTGCAGCAAAGTGTCACTTTGTCATTTCTCTCCTAGACAAGAATGGCTTGCTTGCTCCGCCCCTCCGCATGTGTGCAGATGTGTTGCAGGGTGTTGCGTCCTGAGTGAGCCCTATGGCACATCTGCAGATGAGCAGGTTTCTCTGTATATCTGCACATATGTGGCTTTCCCCTGTGCAGGTGTAACAACAGCAATTATGGCAGTACTAAACTTTGCCATCATGTGCAAGAAATCTCCTGCACATGCACAGGTGTGCAGAGCGGCTTTGCCAGGATCCAAAGGCTAGACCAGGGGTGTCAAGGCCCTCCAGCTGTTGCAAAACTACAAGTCTCATCATACCTCTGCCTTTGGGAGTCATGCTTATAATGGTCAGCCTTGCAATGCCTCATGGGACTTGTAGTTTGGCAACAGTGGGAGGGCTGCCAGTTTGACACCCCTGGACTAGACAGAGCAATTCAGCACACCTGTGCACACGCCAGAGGGCGGAGGGGGGTGGATAACATATGCACAAGGGAATGATGTTCCTCTTTAAAATGCTTAGATATAGCTGTTGGAGAGAACAAAGCTGTCCAGAGGCGGTGTGAGTCTACATCTCCCTCACTAGAAAGAGCCCCGTGGATATCGGCAGGAGGCAACCTATGATCCTGTGGCTACATGAGTATTCACATTCAGAATGCTTTATTCATCCTCAGTGCTGCAAGTGTGACAGTGTGGTGCTCTGAGACCCTGGGAAGAGTACAGGTCACAGACAGCTTAGAGATCCTATGGGACTTTACTTTGTGAAAGTGCATCCACATGTTGTGCAGTACAGCCGGCAGTTGTGCAATACAGTTGTTCAGAGCAATCAGAAGTTAAGCAGTGCTCAGGTTGTACAAGTGTTGCAGTTCCGGGGTTTCCCAAGCTCTCTATCCCTTTCCAAGTTCATTGTTCCCTAATAAAAAAAAAAACAAAAAGAAACCCCTAGACTGATCTGTGAGCTAAAGGAAGAATTTTCCAATGGGGACACTAGTTCTGGTGACCTGGAGGTCCCCAAGAAATTCCCTTAATTTGCAGGGATTTCCTCTCACTTCCTGTTTTGGCTGTGGGTCAGGAAGTGAAAGTAAATCTCCAAAATGGGACAAAGAGGGCAAAAATAAACTGACGGGCCATAACCCCCCTACTCTATCCAAAATGAAAAAAAAAAAGCTTTGTCTATAGTTTTACTTTAAAATAGAACCTGCCATATCCCCACTGTGGAGTGATATACAGAACATTCTATGACAATAGATCACTCATCATTTCCTATATAGTTAGTTATATGGGAAGGATACATTCTTGAGGTGTATTGGGACATACTGTATATATAGTGTTCTATAGAAAAACAATCCAACAAAACCAATCCATACACATACACTAGGCGTTTAGCCCTGAAACATGACGATGCACCAAGTGGTACTTACATTTAGGGCAGTATGCACCCCAGGAAGAAAGCCCACCTCCCTCTACCGCTGACCCACTGCAGCCAGAACGGACAGCTGCTGCACACTAGAGCCCTGTGGTTTGTGTGTGACAGCCATCCATTGCTGTGTGAACGGGCCCTTAGTGCTTGCTCAGGTCTAGACAGTAGTAACAAGTACAGTATATGGTAGAAAGATAGTCCAGCACAGCACACCCCCGCTTGTCTATCCTGCAGCAGCCATTGGAGGGGAGCTGTGATTGGCTGGCTGCATGGATCGCTGGTGGCTGTGTGGAGCCATGATGTGAAAGGGAGAAAATGCTTGACTTCAGATGACAGGGCTAGGCTGCATTGCCATAGGAAATTAGGGGGGAACTGGACAGCCTACCTGACCTGGACACCTACCCACAGGCAGCCTCTGTTGGTCCCCCTCCCCCGCTGACCCAATAGGAAGTACTGCCTGTACTCCCCTATCAATGGACCTGCTCACTTGTAATATGTAGTATTTGTAGACTGGGCCAGAGGGAGGCCTGGAGTTTTGGGAGAATGGTCATTACAGATGACCTATAATGTTGTCCAACTATAATGGTGAATGAACTGAAGTGTAAGTGGACCAAACTGGAGCATAATCTGGAGTATCAGCAGGCCAGACTGGAGGCTGACTTGTAGCAAAGACATTGTTCATAGATCAGGTTTTACCTCCTCCTGGGGCAACTGCTTGGTGCTGATTCTCCGAGCTTCCAGTGGGGTTTTGGCCTTTGAGCTGTTCATGGTGACCGGCCTTCTCTGAGCCCTGGATTCTGCCTTCTGGTCATTCATCTCCTCCTTCCTGTGATCTCCCTGAATCTGAGCTCCTTTACTGGCTGCCATTTTATTCTGGCCTTCCACAAACAACTATCTGTAACAGAAATAACATGTAAGACAAGTAAATAACTCTATAATAAAATATAAGTAGGCCAATCACATCCAAATTTCAAATAATCAAATGCCCCAATCAGTGTCCCATAAATCAACTGCCCCTATTGGTTTTCCCCAAAGATTAAATGAACCAGCACAGTTTCCTTATAAACCATTTGCCCATCACAGTGTCTGCATAGATTAATTGCCCCATCACAATGCCCCTATAGATTAGTGCTCCCCATAGATTAATTGCCCCATCATAATGTCCCCTATAGATTAGTGCCCCCCATAGATTAATTGCCCCATCATAATGTCCCCTATAGATTAGTGTCCCCCATAGATTAATTGCCCCATCACAGTACCTCCATAGATTAGTGTCCCCCATAGATTAATTGCCCCATCACAATGCCTCTATAGATTAGTGTCCCCCATAGATTAATTGCCCCATCAGAGTGCCCCATAGATTAGCTGTCCCATTGCAGTGTCCCGATAAATCATTTACCCCAGCTCAGGCTCCTCATAGATTAGTTGCCCCCATAGATTAATTGCCCCATCACTATACCCCTATAGATTAGTGTCCCCATAGATAAGTTTGCCCCATCACAGTGTCCCCATAGACCAGTGATGGCGAACCTATGGCACGCGTGCCAGAGCTGGCACGCAGAGCCATCTCAGTGGGCACGCCAGGAAGAAGAGGATGATGAGCGCGCATGGACCGGCCATCCAGATCTCGTCCACACTGGATCCCCATCAAACTACATTTCCCACATGTCTCTGGGGCCAGGGTGGGCGTGGACGAGAGGAAACGGCTCCAATGCGGCTCTGGCACCAGGGGTGATGGGCGCGGAAGAGAGGAAGAGGCTCCCACACTGCTCCCACACTGCTCCGGGGCCAGGGGCAACGTGTTCAGCGTGGATGGGAATGAGCTGCTGGGTTGGAAGCCACACCGACGCTGCCAGAGGTGAGATTGCTTGCAGTGTCATCCATCAGTGCCCAGCAGTGTCGCCTGTCAGTGCCCAGCAGTGTCGCCCATCAGTGCTGCCCATCAGTGCCATCCATCAATGATGCCCAGCAGTGTCGCCTGTCAGTGCTGCCCAGCAGTGCCACCTGTCAGTGCTGCCCAGCAGTGCCACATGTCAGTGCCCTGCAGTATCGCCCATCAGTGCTGCCCAACAGTGCCACCCATCAATGATGCCCAGCAGTGCCATCCATCAGTGCCCAGCAGTGTCACCCATCAGTGCCCAGCAGTGTCGCCTGTCAGTGCTGCCCAGCAGTGCCGCCTGTCAGTGCTGCCCAGCAGTGTCGCCCATCAGTGCTGCCCATCAGTGCCACCCATCAATGATGCCCAGCAGTGTCATCCATCAGTGCCCAGCAGTGTCACCCATCAGTGCCCAGCAGTGTCACCTGTCAGCGCTGCCCAGCAGTGCCACCTGTCAGCGCTGCCCAGCAGTGCCACCTGTCAGCGCTGCCCAGCAGTGTCGCCCATCAGTGCTGCCCATCAGTGCCACCCATCAATGATGCCCAGCAGTGCCACCGATCAGTGCCGTCTGTCAATGCGTCCAGGTAGGCAAGTGGTTAATTGCAGTGTTGGCACTTTGAAATAAAAAAGTTGGTTTGTGTTGCAGTTTTGGGCACTCGGGCTCAAAAAGGTTCGCCATCACTGCCATAGACCATTCTCCATCATCACAGTGTCCCTGTAGATCAGTTGCTCCATCAGAGGGCTCCATACATTAGTTGCCCCATCACAGTACCCCCAAAGAGTGGTTGCCCCATCAGCGTGCCCCCCATAGATTAACTGCCCCATCAGAGGGTCCCTATAGACCTTCACAGTATCCCTATAGATTAGTTGCCTCATCACAGTGTTCCTGTAGACCATTTGTCCCATCACAGGCCCCCCATAGATTAGATGCCCCATCACAGTGTCTGCATAGATAGGTTACCCCCATAGATTAATTAATTGCAGCCATCACAGTGCCCCCATAGACCAGCTGCCCCATCACAGTGTCCCCATAGATTACTTGCCCCATCACAGTGTCTTCATAGATTACTTGCCCCATCACAGTGTCCCCATAGATTACTTGCCCCGTCACAGCGTCCCCATAGATTACTTGCCCCGTCACAGCATCCCCATAGATTACTTGCCCCGTCACGGCGTCCCCATAGATTACTTGCCCTGTCACAGCGTCCCTATAGCTTACTTGCCCCGTCACAGCGTCCCCATAGATTACTTGCCCCGTCACAGTGTCCCCATAGATTACTTGCCCCGTCACAGTGTCCCCATAGGTTACACATCCCATCACAGTGTCCCCATAGATTACTTGCCCCATCACAGCGTCCCCATAGACCAGTTGTGTTATCACAGAGCTCAGTGTACCTCTCTGAGATGTCTCTGTAGTCCAGTGTTTCTCAATTCCAGTCCTCATGGACCCCCAACAGGTCATGTTTTCAGGATTTCCATTATTTTGCACAGGTGATTTGATCAGTTTCACTGCCTTAGTAATTACCACAGCTGTTTCATCTGAGGGAAATCCTGAAAACATGACCTGTTGGGGGTCCATGAGGACTGGAGTTGAGAAACACTGCGTGTAGTCTGACAGCCAGGAGGTGGGAGGAGGAAAGTACAGCAGGACACACAGCACACACGTGATGTCATTGATTGCAAGGGATGGCGGTGTACCTAGGAACCAATGACTGCTACTAATGTGGACCTGGACGTGTGGGCGGTCCATTGTTATAGTGCAGGTTCTATGATCCTGTGTAGGAGGTGGAGTCAGGGACAATATGTGGGAGGAGACTCACCCAGTCTCTTGGTATATGAAGGAAGATAAGAGAACTTATTCTGAGAAATGGGCGGAGCAGACTTGTGTTCTGGGGGAGGTGCTAGAAGAGGAGACTGCAGCTGTCAGCTGTGCCCCCCCCACACACAGTGCCTGGGTCATGTGACCCTTTGTTGTCCTGGCCCTGCTTCCATATAACCCCCATATAATTCCAGACATATAACCGCCATCAATTGTAAATATAATCAGGAACAAGTAAGATTGCCTTCACTTCTGACCGACATGGGAGCCTCGTGTTTTTTTTGTGCGTTTTTGGCACGCCATGTAGGGCAGTCCTCTCATGGTGATAAAAGTGCCCCCAGTAGCTCCTGTACCCTTCTCTGGGGTCGGCTTTGGTGTGTTTTTGAATCGCATTTTCGTTTTTCCCATTCCTGCAACAAAACAGGCGTTTGTTTAGTGTGTTTAGGGGGCCATTATTATTATTATACAGGATTTGTATAGTGACAACAGATTACGCAGTGCTTTATACCATAAGGGCACACAGTACAATCACAATACAAATGAATACCGGAGGGATCAGAGGGCCCGGCTCCATTCACAATGAATGGCATCCAATTGCAGAATCCATATGCTGCCCAATGCGTGTCACCAAAAAAAGATAAACAAAAATGTGCTTTTGGCATGTGCCTGGTGTGACTGCGGCCTTAATAACTTCAAATACTTTTCAATGCTTCAGGGAGAAAAATGAGAATTTATCACGTGTGCAAAAAAGGGAAAAAAAGTCCAGCAGCGAAAGGGTCAAAATTATCATTAAAATGAATATCTGAGCTCTCACCCCTCCCCCTCTCTGGCAGTTGCAGTTCCTCATGTCTGTGGACAGCACTACACCCCCCCCCCCCCACATAATCTGCTGCACCCCCTTTTTGAATACGGCACCATTCACATCTGTGCATTGTGAGAATGCATGCAGACGCTTTTTTGCACGCATTGCGCTTGCGGTGCACGTCACACGTCAAATGCGCTATAAAAAGCACAAAGCTCCATGCCGGAAAAGGTCCGGGAGTTTTTTTTGGCATGTTTTGTTGCACAGAGGAAGCCCATTCCCTTGAATCGTGCTGTTGTGCGAACAATGCAGCAAAAAAACATGAAAAAGGTGCAATGAATGTGATGCAGCACTGTGAATGGGGCCCATCATCCCCTGCTTACCAGCTGAAAGTTAAAATCAGTAAAACAGCAAATGCCTGCACCAGCTGCCAGCAAGAGAGAGAAAATACCAAAAATGAGCAAAAAAAACCCCAAACTGTCCATCAGGGAAAGGGTTAACATGATCATAAACATGAATATCTGAGCGCTCACCCCTCCCCTTCTCTGTCAGTGGCAGTTACTTGTGTCTGCTGACATCTCCCCCCTCCCTCGCTGAGCCTCATGTGTAATCTGCTGCACCCCCTTTTAGATTCACCCCAGGTTCACACGTAAGCATTTTGCAGAAACGCAGTACAGTCCATTTAACATGATTTCCTATGGGACATATTCACACCTCCGCGTTTTCACCCGCTGCGTTTTTTTGGAAGGGTCATGGATTTTTTTAAACGCAAAAAGTTGCGTTTTTGGTTCTATATACTTCAATGGAAATGCTGCAGAAAAGCATGTATTGCATTTTTGCTGTGTTTTTGATGCATTTTTGCCACATTTTTGATGTGTTTTTGATGCATTTTGCCACGTTTTTGATGTGTTTTGCGTTTTAAGCCTGCCTAGCAACAAGAAAAAGAAAAAAACCCATCAAGAACGCAAAACGCAATGCAGAAACGGCTCAAATGCAATCTGCATAGGTGTGAACCTAGCCTAAGTCCCCATCATCCCCCGCTTACCAGCTGTAAGTTAAAATCAGGAAGACTGGAAATGCCTGCACCATCTGCCACAAGACAGAGAAAATGCCAAAAAATGAGCAAAAAAACAAAAAAAAAACAAAAACTGTCCATCAAAGGGTTAAAATGATCATAAACATGGATATCTGAGCGCTAACCCCTCCCCTTCTCTGGCAGTGGCAGTTACTTGTGTCTGCTGACATCCCTCTCCCCTCCCCCGCTGAGCCTCATGTGTAAACTGATGCACCCCCTTTTAGATTAAGTCCCCATCATCCCCCGATTACCAGCTGAAATTTAAAATCAGGAAGACGAAATGCCTGCACCAGTTGCCAGCAAGAGAGTAAAAGTACAGAGACAAAAACGAGCAAAAAAAAAAGAAAAAAAAACTGTCCATCAGTGAAAGGGTTAAAATGATGATAAACATGAATATCTGAGCGCTCACCCCTCCCCTTCTCCAGCAGTGGCAGTTGCCTGTCTCTGCTGACATCCCTCCCCCCTCCCCCACTGAGCCTCATTTGTAATCTGCTGCACCACCTTTTAGATTAAGTCTCCCCCAGAAACCAGCTGAAAGTTAAAATCAGGCAGACTTGAAATGCCTGCACCAGCTGCCAGCAAGAGAGAACGAATGATTGAAACATGACATCAGCAGAGGTTTGAGAATGCTAAACAAATACCAGAAGAATTAGAAAAAAATTAAAAAGTCCATTTTGTTTGGTAACAAATTATAAAAGATACAAAATAAAATCAAGACAAAATAAATAAATAATAATAAAATAAATGTGAGACAGAAATGAAAAGATTTGCTGTGCAGGACGGCTTTCTATGCAGTGATAAGGCTCAATTCACAGTGTTATCATAGGAATAATGACCTTTATTTGAGCCATGGGAATGGAAGGGTTAAATCTCCATCAAAATAACTGTCATATCAATAAAAAAAAACAACATTTCTCTTAAAGGGGCCATCCTGTATACTGAGCCTACAGGCTGAATTTACAATGAATAATAAGGACGTGGCCCCTTTAAGAAAAATCTTGGCTGAGTGCCAAGCTGTGATGTCATCAGCTGTGATGTCATTGGCTGTGATGTCATTGGCTGCCCTGGTATCAGGAGTCACTCAGCAGAGTCCCCTCAGTTGCTACTCGTTCTTTGAACAGTGCACACGTGTCATCTTTGCTCCTGTGAATTTTTCCAGCTATTTCATTGGCTCAGATTTCATTTGATCAGTTCTGATTGCGGTTTCATTCTTGCTGCCTTAAGCCCGTTTTACGCCTGTTTTGTTATTTTTATTAATGAAACTATTTCAGCGTAAAACAGTTGTTTCTGCGAATCCCACCAAACAGGAACCAATCAGAGGAAGGCCAGCGATGGAAGGAGGTATCATTGAACAGCTTGCAGATCCCCCAATCAGAAAGCCCCCCATGAAGAGGGCTCGCGCTTTTGTACGCCGCTGCTTCAGAGTCGTCGTTGGATGCTTTGGTGTCGGCTGCCATGTTTGTGGCCCACACCAGAAGACGGACGATTGGAATGGTAAGTATTGTGATATTTATTCATACAAGTGGGCGGGGACATTGATTTGCTCCTCCCCATTCCCATATGTACACACCCATATATATATATATATACAGGTCAGGACAGCACACACCCAGCATGGCACTTAGTCCTTCAGGTGCAGAGCAGACAATGGAGATCAGCCAAGCTCCAATATATAGAAACACAGAAAAGCCTCCAATCTGCAGCACCTCGTCCATTTATTAGGGTACAGATCACAAAGTCTATGGGAACACTACAAGCCCCGCCCACATCAGAATTGTAACCCCCAATCTGCAGAGGATTTCATATGTAGAGAAGCAAATAGTAAATCAAATGTTTCCAATCACTGAGCTGTCCTCTGCGCCCCATACAACAACAACAACAACAGCTTGTGTCCCTCTGATTGGTGTGACTGGGGCGAGGAAGTGACATCACACAAACAAACATGTCCTCCTTCCCTGCTCTGTGTGATGGTTCTGCACACAGGGGCCCCAATTCTCTTCTTCTGGAGTCCCCCCACCGCCGCTCCTGGCTCCTCCCCCTCCACCAGTGCCCCCAATAGCAAGCCGCTATAGCTCCATAGGACACACAGGGCCCCTCCCGCCACCAGAGGAAATGAGGGGAAGTTTCATGTTCCATCAGGGTCAGGGGGGGAAAACTGGCACTGAGTTGCTGCTGTCAGTCTGAGGACTGACAATGGGATCTGGGGGGGAGGGGGGCTCTGAGGGGTGCAGAGAACTAAAGGGATCTGGGGGGAGGGGGGCTCTGAGGGGTGCAGAGAACCAAAGGGATTTGGGGGGGCTCTGAAGGTGTAAGGGGGGCTGGAAGGGCTCATTTAGATGTGCCGCTATTACTGCTGCCCCTGTGAACAACGATCCGTGGCAGATCACTCTTCAGAGGATGTTTGTTAGGCATTGAGGAGGAGATATTTCACCTCCTCGCTGCCGGTTGTCACCTCCCTGACCACCGTGCTGCACACAATTGCAGTGGGACCCCCGTTCCTTTACTTTCTGTCGTTGCTATGAAGCAGACCATCAGGACATGGGAGGTCTACAGCCCTAACCAGCTGCATCTGCTTGTAGAGGAGGGTGGCTGGGAGGAACAATGGGCTCAACTGCTTGCTTTTACCATCCTCAGTCTGCCAATGTGAAGCAAACCCTAAGGCCTTGTTTACACTTGCTGTTCAGGGGGGATGGGTGGTAAAAGCAGGAGGTTAGGGGGGGTCTGGGGTGGAGAGGGGGGTGTGTGGGGGGGTCTGAGGGAAATGTGGGGGCTCTAAACAGAGGGGGGTGTGGGGTCTGAGGAGCAGTGGGGGGGGTATTAGGAGGAGAAGGGAGCTCTAGCTCTGTTGCCCCCTCCAGTTGTACTCACAGTTACCAGGCTGGAGATGTCTTCTTCCCATCTCTGGATATGGGACAAGTCACATGACAAGGGGAGAGCCAACCAGAATGCAGTGTGCCCTCACTACTCAGCAGAGAACCGTTGAGACTGCAGTTAGTCTCAGTGCAGGCTCTCCATCTCCCCCTACTGGCTGGAGGGAGGAATACATCACAATCCTCTCCCCAGCAGAAGCCGGCTGCTCTTCTTGTGATTGGAGGGAATAACTCCTGTCAGTGAGAAGCCGCTAAGTCACCAGCACGCCCCCCCCCCCTTAACACTCTGCCGGGGCTGGAGCCTGCTCGGCCCCTCCCTCCTCCCAGCCCTGAATACAAGGCTTCCTGTGATTGGCTGAGCAGCACTCAGACCGACTGGATTTTGTCCTGGTAGTGGGAAGTCCCCGTCCTGCTGCTGAAACCTAGCGCTGTATACTGTATGTAGCTGAAGGCCAGCAATAGTCATCCCCGTGTCCCTGTCATGTCAGATTTATTTATTGTCCCTGGCAATGGAGTTATTTTTTTTAAATTACAGATACTTATATAACGCGGCCAATTTACGCAGCGCTCTTACATGTATATATATATATTGTACATTCACATCAGTCCTAACCCTCAGGGAGTGTACAATCTAAGGTCCCTAACTGACTTTCATACATACACATACTAGAGTCAATTTAGACAGGATCCAATTAACCTACCAGCATGTCTTTGGTGTGTGGGAGGAAACCGGAGTACCGAGAGGAAACCCACGCAGATACAGGGAGAACATGCAAACTCCAGGCAGGTGGTGACATGGTTGGGATTCGAACCAACGACCCTAGTGTGTTTTGAACTTTTATATCTATAATTTTATGTTGCATAAAGAAAAATATATGAAATGTAGGGGAATGTGCTAATCTCTATTCCTCTTTTTTTATTGCAGATGCAGCCGGTATTTACTGCAGACACCGCTCACACAGCAGGACTGCCCCAGTGAGCGAGACCAAATGTGAAATCCACACTGAGACTCCACCGGAGTGTGACATTCATGTTGAGGTTACACCAGAACATGATGTCCACACCGAGAGTCCACCAGAGTGTGATCTTCACTTTGAGACTTCGCCAGAATGTGACGTTCATGTTGAGATTCCACCAGAACATGACGTTCACATTGAGGCTTCACCAGAATGTGACGTTCACGTTGAGATTCCACCACAACGTGACGTTCACGTTGAGGCTTCACCAGCATGTGACGTTCACGTTGAGATTCCACCACAACGTGACGTTCACGTTGAGACTTCACCAGAATGTGACGTTCACGTTAAGATTCCACCACAACGTGACGTTCACGTTGAGACTTCACCAGAATGTGACGTTCACGTTGAGATTCCGCCACAACGTAACGTTCACGTTGAGACTTCACTAGAATGTGACGTTCACGTTGAGATTCCACCAAAATGTGACGTTCACATTGAGATTCCGTCAGAACGTGACGTTCACGTTGAGACTTCGCCAGAATGTGACGTTCACGTTGAGGCTTCGCCAGAATGTGACGTTCACGTTGAGGCTTCGCCAGAATGTGACGTTCACGTTGAGGCTTCGCCAGAATGTGACGTTCACGTTGAGGCTTCGCCAGAATGTGACGTTCACGTTGAGGCTTCGCCAGAATGTGACGTTCACGTTGAGGCTTCACCAGAATGTGACGTTCACGTTGAGACTTCGCGAGAATGTGACGTTCACGTTGAGACTTCGCCAGAACGTGACGTTCACGTTGAGACTTTGCCAGAACGTGACGTTCACGTTGAGACTTTGCCAGAACGTGACGTTCACATTGAGACTCCGGCAGAATGTGACGTTCACATTGAGGCTCCAATAGAAACTGACGTCCACATTGAGAGTCCACCAGAATGTGACATCCACATTGAGAGTCCACCAGAATGTGACATCCACATTGAGACTCCATCAGAATGTGACATCCACATTGAGACTCCACCAGAATGTGATGTTTACATTGAGACTCAATCAGAAACTGATGTCCACATTGAGAATCCACCAGAATGTGACTATCAGTACGCCAGTACTATGGAAGATATCCCGGAGTTGGAAGGCTACAAAGTCCTTGATTTCCTCGGAGAGGGATGTTTTGGAAAGGTAAGTTGTTGAATCTTTTCTTGGATTTAAAATCTTCAGATAGAGCAGCTGAAGATTAGAACCTTTGTCGGGTTTTATCACTCCAAGGCTGCATTAGAGAGATTTCCCCTCACTTCCTGTACTGCTGACAATGGTTTCACCAGACAGGAAGTGATGGAAAATTTAAGGACACCCCCCCCCCCACCCCCACTCTACTAAAAAAACATTTTTTTCGGTCTTTGTGGCTGTTACAGAGTTGGACATACACTAGTCCAATTATTCTTTCCATTTCATTCAGCTAAATACATTCCAGGTGCACCAAACTAAAAGGTTTTACAGGTTTTTTCTATAGCAGCTAAAGCCAAAGTAGAAAAGCCTGTCCCCGCCATCATGTGCTAGAGAGGGGTCCTTGCTTTCAATTAGGAAGCAGTGGTCTCTCCACAGTGGTTTGACATGCCCCATTGATGAGTCAGAGCTAATGCTCTCCAATCAGCAAAGTTCTTGTTTCATGCTGACTGGAGAGTCCTGGACTCTGATTAAGAATGGCATTTGCTGAACCTCTGAACAGAGATCCCCACAGAGAACAAAAGTCCCACTCTGAAGCATGCTGGAAGGACACAGGCTTTTGTATTGTCACGTTGTGGCTGCTTTTTGATTAAAAAACATCGAAAGACTTTTATTGGGCATATTTTGCTTTGTTGCATCTGCAATGTATTTTGCTGATGTCAGCTGAAAGTTTAATTGGGTTTCCAAGTATATAACACAGAAGTAATCGGGGTGGTGAAATGTAGTTGTAAGGACAATGGCTTTTTCATGAAGCAATGGGTTGTGGTGGAATAGGGGGTCTCACTTTTCTTCATTGACTTATATCTCTGTGCAGCGGGATAAGTGAGACTCCAGATAGGAGTGAGAGAAGGTCCTGGAATTTGAGCAGTTTCACCAATGTAGACCCTGTGATGAATAAAATGCAATTTTAGTGATTCTAGCCATTACTGTGCACCCATAAATGACATATTCAATGTGAATAAACTTCACCAATTGTCAGCTCTAATTTTCTTTCCCTCTTTCCCTTCCAGGTGGTTTTGGCATCACAAATCTCCACTGATAAGCTGATGGCTGTCAAAATCCAGAAAAAGAACGACGACCAGTTTGACGATATCCTTAAGGAGAGCCGAATATTGAAGAAAGTTCGTGCCAGCCCTTTCTGCACTCATGCATATGATGTCTTGCTGACAGAAGTAAGTAACTCCATCATCTACTTATTATGTGGCAGAGGTCGCTGTAAAATGGTTACCCTCTCGGGATACTGCTATAAGTGACACCTACCTCTCACAACCTACAAAGATGAATAGGGATTCACGGAGCAAATCATTTCTATAACCTCAATCTTTCTTTTCTCTGTGCAGGATCATATATGCTTCGTCATGGAATACCTGAGTGGTGGAGACCTTTATTACTTCTTGGAAGAATGCAAACCATTTAATATTGAGACAACAAGGTAAGTCAATAGGAGTGCCATGATAATAGTGATGGGGTAGAACATAGAACTGTAGATAGGTCACAGCAGTGTGTAGACGTGTTCTAGAAACAAGTTGGATAAGACAATAGAGTACCATGATAATAGGGATGGAGTTAGAACAAAGTACTCTAGAAAGATCACATCAATGTGCAGACTTGTTCTAGATACAAGGTAGGTAAGATAATAGGGTAGACTTGTTCTAGATACAAGATAGGTAAGACAACAGGGTACCATGATTACAGGGATGGAGGTAGAACTTAGTACTGTAGATAGAGCACATCAATGTGTAGACTTGTTCTAGATACAAGATAGGTAAGACAACAGGGTACCATGATCATGAGGATGGAGGTAGAACCTAGTACTGTACATAGATCACATCAAAGTGTAGGCTTGTACTAGATATGAGATTGCGGTGGGAAGGTCTGATATTCAGTAAATCTGTCCTTTCTAGGCTCTCCCTATACATATACATTGAGTAGACATCCCAGGCACCGGATTTATCTAAAAAACACTTCTAGTGAGACTGATATTGGATGATCTCTCTTACCCTGAGAATGATCTGTAAGCGTGCACCTACAGATGTTGCAATGTGTTCCATATACACACTGTTTATATCCAATCCAACCATTATTGGCCAATTCATCATCCAGTGGAAGCTTTAAACTTTCCATCTGATTGGGCAATCTTTAAACCATCTCTTTTCAACTTTACAAGCAATCATATTGTATGGGGGCCTATCAAAGAATCAATTCGGTTTATAACTAGCAAGTCCTTGTACAACATCATTTTTGATAAAGTTAGTTTGTAAATGTAGAACATTTTTTTTGTAGTTTTGGATGGAGCAGGAAAGCTTTTTTTAGCTTGCTTTCTGTTTTGGTCTTACATAGACTTTAAGAGAGACTGTACAATCACATTCAGTCGTATTTGGACACCTTTTACTAGCACAAAAAAAAATTGTGAAAATTTGCAAAGCCTATTTGCTACCAATTCATCAGCGATTTCAGATATCAGTATAAAACACTTCTATGTACAGTATTGTGCTAAATTCTGTCCTTACTGATAATATTTTCTTTCAACATAATTTAGTTATAGCAAAGGATACCTGACTATATCTGACAATTGAAGTGTTATCATCAATATTTATTGTCTTTGGCTTAAGATTATAATAAAATGCTTCATATCAATCTTTTCTCTCGCTCCATCAGATTCCTCACTGCGGAGATCATTTGCGGTCTGCAGTTCCTTCATGGCCAGGGGATTGTACACCGGGATCTGAAACCGGAAAACATTCTGCTGGATAGCGTTGGACATGTGAGAATCGCCGACTTTGGCTTATCAGCAATGGGTGTGGGCAAGTCCCGGACCCTGACAGTCTGGTATGGCACGCCAAGGTACATTGCTCCAGAAGTAAGTATTGGATCATTTTTGTTTTCCTGTCTTCTTATTAGTATTCAGTAATACTATTATAAATATATTATTACTATAGTAATATTCAGTATTAAAGTGTTACTAAACCCACAACAGTAAAATCAGTCTGTATATGCAGTAAATCATGCTTGTTATACTCACTTTGCAACCTAAAAGGTTAATCCTCTGCATTGTGTAAAAAGGCTGAGCCTTACTTCTCTTATCCTCCCCTTCTTCCAGTGTCCCCCTCTTATATCCTGATAAGCCATATCATGTGGAGACACTCTGCACATGCTCAGTTTGGTGTGCATTGCAAGAGAGGTTTTTTTTTTCTTGGGTGGGTGCATGTGATCAGCACAGGGCTAATCAGCACTGTCCAGACAGATCTCAGGAGTCATGAAAACTCCTCCTACAAGTTTTAACCAGTGATCTTCTGGACACTGAGAGAAGTCACAAGACTGCTCTAACTGCTGATGAGAAAAGGGATTTAGCAGTTGTCTACTAAAATAATTCCACTTGCATGTTCCGTGTACTGTGGGAGATCAGATATAGTGAATGCAGGGTCCTGGGTTTAGTAACACTTTAAGTAGTATTCTTGTCAGTAATCAGTATTGACCATTCTTTTTGATATTTCTACAGATCTACTTACGTCTTCCATATGGTTATGCCGTTGACTATTTCTCCCTGGGAGTTATAGTCTTCGAGATGGCAACTGGAAATTATCCATTCCCCTACCAAGATACCAACTCAGAGACCGACTTAGACATCATCTCAGCGCCTGTTAGAGGCAGCAAGGCGCTCAAAAACGCAATCTGCAACCATCATCCAAGTTTTCCCATTGACTTCAGTATGGATCTCCAGGACCTCATAGGGGATAAAGTAAGTAAACACCATCTATAGCATGCAAAAAATAGATATTCTTTTTTTATTATAAAAGTAGAATTTCATAGTTATTGCCTTTGTACCATAGCTAACCTATTTTTGTATATTTTTACAGCTGCTATGCAAATGCCCCGACACAAGACAGAGGCTTGTTAAAGATCTGAGAAGCCACCCATTTTTCAAGGAGGTAGACTGGCTGAAACTGGAAGCTGCCAAAGTGAGTCCACCATTTTCCATGGAGATGGAAGAAATCATACCTCCTTCTGAAGAGGAGCAGGAAGATCAGTTTGAAGAAGAGGAGGAAGATCAGTTTACAGAAGAGGAGGAAGATCAGTTTATAGAAGAGGAGGAAGAGTTTTATTGAGGGTTCTCTTTTAGCAGCAGCAGACGGGGAGAAATACAAAGACCACAGGTGCCATCAGCTCCCCCTGCAAAAGAACCCCCAATCATCTAAGAACAATAGACTGGCTGTAACGGAAGGTTGGAGACAGTGGGCACAATTCACTAAGCGGTATCTTACCGCATCCGAGTATGCGGTAGGATACCGCACAGCATTTAAAAAAAAAAAAGTTTGAATTCACTAAAAAACGTTACTAAAATACCGCATGAGTTATTTTATCAAGTCATGTGGTATTATATAGTGAAAAAATGCCCACTGACAGCTAAATGTAAAAGAAAGAATTGTCGGAAATTACAAAAATGATTTAAAAAATGGCATTGGGTTCCCCCTTAATCCATACAAAGCCCTTCGGGTCTGGTATGGGTTTTGAGGGGAACCCCACACCAAAATTTAAAAAGGCATGGGGTCCCCCCCAAAATCCATACCAGACCATTATCTGAGTTGGAGGTCAGTAGTCTTTTTTCCGAAGGTGCGCATTGGATCAGCTCTGAGGGGAGGTTGAAAGTTAGTAGACTTTGTTCGTAGGCGTGTGTTGGACTGGCTGTAAGGGGAGGTTGGAGGCCAGTAGTTTTTTTCCTCAGGTGTGCGTTGGACTGGCTGTAAGGGGAGGTTGGAGGCCAGTAGTTTTTTCCTCAGGTGTGCGTTGGACTGGCTGTAAGGGGAGGTTGGAGGCCAGTAGTCTTTTTCCACAGGCGTGTTAGATCAGCTGTGAAGGGAGGTTGGAAGCCGGTAGTCTTCTTCCCCAAGTGTGCGATGGATCGGCTGTAAGGATAGGTTTGAGGCTAGTAGTCTTTTCCTGCAGGCATGTGTTGGATTGACTGTGAGGGGAGGTTGGAGGCTGGTAGACATTTTTCTCAGGCGTGTGCTGGACCAGCTGTGAGGGGAGGTCGGAGGCTGGTAGACATTTTTCGCAGGTGTATGTTTGACCGACTGTGAGGGGAAGTTGGTCTTGGGGGGAATGAATAGAATTATTTAGTTGGTATTTTGAGACTAGGTTAGTGATGTAGCTGAGGGCAGAATTGTGGATGGCTTTGTAAGCTCTTAAGATACTCCCAAGTTTGAAAGCAAGACTTGGTCACCTAGATTAAAGTCTCTATATCTTGGGAATCAAACCTTCATTTACTCCCTTGGTTTTTTTTTTGCTGAGGTTTCTTCAGCCGTATGGTAAGTGGACTTGAAGGTATCTTTCAGGTGAGCCACATATTGGTAATGGATTTGATGACTAATAGCACTGGTGGAAACTCCTAGCAGGAGGTCAATGGGCAGTCTAGGCCCCTCCTGAACATCAAAAAATAGAGGGAGAATTTTGTAACTCTCATGCCTTGTGCTATTAATAGCATGGACCATGGCTTCAGCCCTATGGCTCCAGGCATGCTTGTATTTGTCCTCCAGGGAGAAGATCATATGCAGGGTGTTAAGGACTCATGTAGATGTTCGGCAACTGGAGTAACTCCTTAATTATAAAGCAAGAGAAAGAGACTGGAGTGGGCAGTCACATTCGGCTAACCGAATGGTCGTGTCCCCTCTCCAGAGATAGTGGGACTTTGTGTGTGCCATATAATAGAGAAAAAATAAATGTACAATAATAGTAAAAAATAAAAACTATGCATTTTATTGGTTCATCGTTTAAAAAGTGAAAAAACACTTTGCATATTTAAAACCAAAACCAAAACAGTCTATAGAGATAACATCAGCATGTGGTTTTGGAATCATATCATAAAGAAACATGAGCGTGTAGGATCAACGCATTTCACTCTAAATTGCTTCCTCAGGATCCACGCTTCTGATGAATCACTATGACAATTTAAAAATATACAATCATAGAATACAAAATGCTAAAATAGACAAACATCGACTAAATTGATAATCACTAAATGGTGGACAAAAGTTGGAAAAAGAAAACAAATGCAAACTGACAAAGGGCAAAAGAGACCCCAGGAGTGACACTTACCCAATATTACCTGCAAATATATTAAAAGTTGAACTCTAATACAGGAATGCTTATTTGAATGAGAGAAGGATAGTTGACCCCCATACGGTTGTTCCAAGTACTTATTATAAAGGTACTGATATGTAGTCCTAGATGAGGGCAAGAACATGCAACAAATATAACTTAGTTGCTATTCATCATATATATTCATAATTTCCCATGCCACACATTCTAACCTCGTATCTTTAAGGATGAGATCAACATATAAATAGCTCGCAGAAAACTGTAGGTTGAGATGACCAGTTACGGCTTACACCAATTATTCAAATTCACCTTGTCCTCCATACACTAGCCACTCAAAAGAACGGCCGCCAGAACTTAAAATTGGCCTAAAACATGAAATAGAAAAAACAGAGCTAGCTAGCTTCACCAAGGTCAAATGAAAAGCTCACATAGTTCCAAGTGATGCATCAAGCATAGGTTGTAAGATGCAACGAAGCCGAAGGTGTCTACACTTACCAAAAAATGACTGCCAAAAGAGAGAGCGCTACTCCTGATCACATATATATATATATATCTCCCTTTATATCCAGTGCCGCCTTCTGTCCCTCCCGTCTCGCCTATAAAAAGCCACCAACCAAAACAAGCACGTGTCACTCCACACCTTAATCGCCCAAACCACCCCATATGGCATGCAGACATGGGTCACCTATCAGAACCAGGCCTTTCCGCCCCCCCCCCCCAAAAAAAAAGAATAAAAAAATGGAAGGGAAAATGCCGAAAATAAAGTCCAAAAATCCCAACAGTCTCCTCCTCTCATCAAACACAAGTTACAACATACATACACTACACATGATAAATTGTACAGAGTATTATACAGACATCAAAGATAGATCCTGTACCAATTTTTCCAAGATGCTGCTGTACCTCCCTTTGGCATTTACAAAAAGGAGCATAACTAAACTTCTCATTTAGGCCTGGTTTTTTTACAGGCTTTAAGGTTGAAAATCCATCTTCATTCTTTTTGCAGAACAGTGTTATGAAATTCGCCCCTCTTGGGTGGAGGTGAGGTCTCTCAAGAACCAAAAAGCGCATACCATTTGTGTCATAATTGTGTTCACTCCTTAATTAGCTTGCTCTCAAAATGTCTGCCTTGATCTGAGTGCAATCTCTGGAGTAGTCCATAATGGTCAAAAATACCTTTTCTAAAGCACTCTGGGGACTGTAACTCCCTTTCCATGGTTGGTAGGAAAAGCTTATACGTATTCGGTAAACCAGTCAGAAAGGTACAGCACCTTTCCAATTCCTCTGGAATCATTGTCATTGTAGAGGAAATCTATGCAGACTAAGTCCATGAGACTTGAACTCTTTAAGTGCCCCCATTAAAAGCAACTCGAATTTACAGGGTGAGGTCTACAAAGACTACCCTCTGTATCTCTCATCTTGGAAAAACAAGAGACAGAGGGTGCACCAGCCTAGCGCATTACCTCAAGGATGATTTCATTAATTAAAAAAGTAGATATATACTCACCAACAACACAAGTAAAAAGGAATAATAAACTCCATAATGAACATGAGAACCTCTGGTCTCCTGGACGAATCCCAAATGAGTGAACACCTTCCAAAAGGCTGACATGTTTCGAGGGGTGATCCCCTCTTCGTCAGAGCCAATTTTGGATGCTGCATAACAAGTCTTTAAATAATAACTGAATAAGATCACATAATAAGTCCCCAAGGCTCCTCCAATTTGTGGGAGGGTACAAGAAGCAAGTACCAAACCTTTCTTCTCAAACAAATATAAAAGTTCCGTGCTTTTGGATTGGTACTGCCAATAATGTTATGTCATATTAAAATCTATATCTAGTAGACACCAGGTTCAAAATTCACAGAAGCATATACAGTATATAATGTATAATATAGTAGAATACATGTGTATACATATAATATATAGAACGTAAAATAGAATCATATATATATATATATTCAATACTGTCTAGTAGTAGTCTCTGTAATTACATTACTGGCTAAATAAAATTCTAAAAATTTTTAAGCAGATAAGACAGTATGCATGTTCGTGTGTGAAAAAAAGAAAATGTAGAAATCTCTCAAATAGAGACATTATAAAAACACATTTCTTAGTGCGGGTTCACATATATGCAGATTGGATGCGGTTTGAACTGCATACAATCCACATGACATGTGAAATAACATTGCATCCTATTGAAAAAGAGTCCTGTCCGTTCTCTGAGCAGTGTGATCCGGTGTTCAGGTGTGGATTACAGGTATTGGGAACCATTCTAAACCGCATGTCAGTGAACAAGATAAAATCCTGTCCTGAACCTGATCTAAACATGTCCTGAACCTGATGTAACCCTGACCTGAACTGCTGAACAACTACTGTATCAATTAGATGTGAAACCTGAGCTCACCGCACATGTGTGAATCAAAACTTAAGGTTGATGGGCCCAAACATGTTACATAGTTAGTCTGGTTGAAAAAGACACAAGAACATCTAGTTCAATCAATAAAAAGGAAAAAATTAAAAAAAAATGTTATACAATCCTATATACACAATCCTATCCACAGTTGATCCAGATGAAGGCAAAAACCCCAATAAACATGATCCAGTTTGCTCCAGCAGGGGAAAATTTCCTTTTTGATCCCCAAAGAGGCAATCGGAAATTCTCTGGATGAACGTTACCTATACATGGCTTGACATTTTTGTGCATTTTTCTCTGATGAGCTTTCCATGTGTCAAAATGCATGTTTTAAGACACATTGATTCATTTTACATTGCAAATCAATGCGCTTTGACTTCTAGCGATGCCCGTGTAACATGCATATTTGATTGAAAAAAAAACCCACATCAAGCAAAGCCACAAGTGTGATTTCAGCCTAAAAAATCCCAGTATACATTAATGTACCTTGTTTCTGACTAGTCATGTGATGGGTGGGGTCCTTTCTCTGGAAACCAGCTATCCAATAGTTAACAGTATTAGATGTATAAAAATGAATGTCGAGTGTTATTGAATAGATAATCAATATGCAAGAACGTCAGAAAAATGTGAGAATATGAATAATACAACATACTATTTAATTTCATCAATTGGGTAAGAAAGCAGTAATACCATTTGACCAGACTTAGGCCGGCCATACATGGGTCGTTTTCCGAACGATTTTCCGTTCGAAAATCAGACCAAAGAAAAATCAACCGATTTTCACTCTATTAGTGGGGCAATGGCACCAGGCGATTTTCGTGGTTCCTCCCCATTTCGTTTATCAGGCATGTTGGAAAATTCGTGAAAAACTACCGATTTTCAAAATCATTGGTGGCACCATCGGATTACAGAACAAAGAACGTTTTCAAAATTCAACCTATGTATGGCCTGCATAATTGATTGGTTCTGCCACGGTTCAGCAAAAAATTGGGAGGCCATCGAGATAAGGGACTAGCAAAATAAGGCCCTTAGCTGGCCTTGGATCTCCTGGTTGCTCACTGATTTAAAGGAGCATCTCACCCTAGGGATTAATATTATTATAATACAGGATTTATATTGTACCAACAGTTTGCACAGCACTTTACAAAATGAAGGTAGACATTACAGTTACAATACAATTTGGTACAAGAGGAAACAGAGGGCCCAGCTCGTTAGAGCTCACAATCTAAGAGGAAGGGTTGAGTGATACAAAAGGTAATAGCTGTGGGGGATGAGCTGATGGAGGTCATCAGACACCTTACATCTTTGGATGTGAGCAATATCCCAGCTGCTTGCCTTCTACACTTATCAGATAGACCTATCAAGAAATATAAAACCTCTCTGACGATCCATCTTTTGAATGCGGCAGATATCGCACTCCACCTATGAAATCTCTGTGGTTCACAAAGTAAATGAGATCATGGCCATGGAGAATCCTACGGCCACTCTACATAATACTGAAGAAACTTTCAGGTTCATGTGGATGCCCTGGCAGGATATTTACGTGGACGCTTGCCTCAATGCATTGTCACAATCATCCATACTTATTGCTTCAGCTCCCTCTGGGTGCCCTTGGCCTGCATGCCTCTCTTCCTCCGTATGAACTTTCCCCTTCTCACTTTTAACCTTCTTTCCTCTTTACTTCCTAGTCTTGGAAGTCCTGTTTCTGTTGTTCAGCCCAACCTAATTTGGTTTTTCGATTTTACGATCGTTCACCTTTTTTTCCTCTAAATTCCAGCTTCTCTGTGTACCAATATACCATTAATGTACTTTTTGAAGAAAAGATAAAGCTTTCTATTTCTCTTAGACTAGGCCTTGCCTCAGCTTCAGTGTCTGTAACAGGAGTAATTTTGGGTAGGGGGCCCATGGAACCCAGATTACTTTGGAGAGGTGGGGAGACCCCTGTCTCAGCTCCCCATATCCCTCTTATGTGTAAGTCACCCTGTGCCTGTTAGGGGTACAGGGTGATCTGTCCTAATATTGTGTAGACATGTCTAGGAGATAGGCGGGGTGGGGGTTGTGGATTGTTTGGTGTTGTATGGTTGTATCCCATTTTTCTATTGTCTTGCTTGGGAGCAAACTATTATGGGATGTATATGTTTATGTGTATTAGCTTAGTGGGGGGGGGGGAGGGTGTCTCCAGCAGCCCTCCCTCCTGATGGGACTTTCTGCTGGTGTGAAGTATGAATACCTGTGTATCTCTGGTTACTAAATGTAGATTGTCCCGCTATGCAGGGAGGGGGGACTTTCCCTTGAGTGTATATATCTTGTATCTGTGTTGAAATAAAGTAGTCTACCTTCTGGCTTACTTCAAGACTGGTGTCGTCTAGTCTTATATGGTCTGCTGTGGTGCCTGTTGTTGCTGTTCGGACAGGGAATTAGTAGTCTAATGGAAGTACCCAAGCGCAGTCTGGGGTCGGTTCTGTGACGGTGCGTGGTGTCAGACTCCAGCCCTTCTCACCAAATTGTGACTGAAGGACCAGCCGATCTAAGACCGCGCTGCCACTTGCGTAACAATGCCACTCTCGTAACAATGCCACTCTCAGCTGCTCCCTGCACAAAGATTTTCCAGCTCGCTGGACCACAATCTATGTGTCAGCAGCCTGAGAGCGATTGTTACTGGGTCAGGTTAATTACGCAATTAACCCTTCACACTGCCACCACCACCTTTTTACAGAGAAGGAGGAAACTCACAAATCTTAGCAGTAACACTATGATGTTTGAATAAGCATCTGCATACACACTGCCACCACAGACAGATGTATGCAGAGGGTTAATACATACAGTAGCACTCTCCAGAGACAGGGATTCTTTAAGTTTGCATTAAAAGCTTTAGAGACAGTTTCAACACTTCCAAAAATAGGATTTACAGTATTGTTAAAAAGGTCAAATTGATGCAATTAAAATATTTACAGAAAAAGATGTAACAAATATATATATAAAAATAATGAGAGTAATAAAACAACAGAGAAATAAAAGAAAGAAGGCAGGATACTTGCAAAAGTCCTTGGTTTAAGCAAACGTCCGAACAAAAAGCCTGCCTTTCTCCCAGATGGTTCCTGATGTTAAAAGGGAGAAATCTCTTCTTACTCCAGGCATGTCAGCCTTCTTTCTATTATCCCAAAGGGGGTGTCTCCTGAAAGCAGAGAACCAATCGCCTCATTTGGGGTTGGGTGTCAGGTGGTGACCAACGTTTAGGACCAAATCCCTTACAAGTTCATACTATGGTCCATAACCTTCCTTAGGTACAGGTAGCATCCTAGCAACTGGCAGATTAATATTTAGAATTATATTCCGCACGCACAGATACTAGACTGTAGCATATTTTTCTACTCCGGATAAAAGATATTGCTTTCTACCCTCTTGTAGGCGCTACATAGGGATGTAAGGTGTCATGTGACTCGTATTAAAATGACCTATCCGAATATACACGTTTTATCAATGTGCTCAGTTCCTACAGAAGTTTATGAATTTGTATGAGAAATAACTCATGTGGAATGTACGTTTTATGGCCACTCTGAGGCCCAACAGTCATGACCTGATTGAGTTATGGTTTTACGACCGGGTAGAGGAAAGTGGTTGTCAGACATCCTGGGACCAGTCTAATTGGGGTTACAACCATGAAGCTTATCCAGCTGTGCCTTATGATGAAGAAGAAGAATCTGTTCTGCCATCAAGAGTTGTCCTCTTTTGCCATTCTTTTACCTTCCCTTGCACCCCTTACCCCTTCCAAGTTACAAATCCCTAATAAAATAAAAAAAAAAGCAAGCTCAAGGACTGATTACTGTCTCCTGGATGCAAGTGTGACGGAAAATGTGTGTTGCCTAGCTGTGCAGAACTATAGCAGGACCCAAATTTTCAATTCTTAAGGGGGTAGTGCTACACATGCATTTCCAATACAATACATAGATTGTATAGATCACTCATTTGCCAGAGTGTGCAGGAGCTGAGCGATCAGATAACAGCCTGTGTGGAGAAGAGCTGTGGCATTGAAAACAGGAGAAGTGTTTGTGGAAGTCATGTAAGCTCTTATACACACACCCTGCAGATGTCCTCCCTCCCCCCCCAGGTGACGACTCCCACCCACCTCCACAGGTGCATATATTTCCAATACAATCACCATTGTCACTAAATATACAGCCATCAATTTTTTTTTCCTATCTTACATAGACTACATAGATCACTGATTTAGCAGAGTGTGCAGGAGCTGAGCGATCAGGTAACAGCCTGTGTGGAGAAATGCTGTAGTATTGAAAACAGGAAAAGTGTGTCCTGGAAGTCATGTAGGCTCACTATACACTATACAATCTGATTGTACAATCTCCTTTAGATCTACCATCAACTTCATAGTGCATGGGCTGGTCTGATTGGATACAGAGTGATTAGATAGATATGTGTGTTCTCCTATTATATAGTGTCCTCCTATTATATAGTTTTGGTAAATCTAAAAGAGATTGTACAATCAGATTGTATAGTGTATAGACACCTTTACACACCTAAAATGAATTAGTCAAGCTTTCTGTGACATTTATTACTGGCACCCCAAACACAGAAGCAAACACACTTTGTGCCACGTAAAGAAACAAGTGACAAACGCACTAAAACACAGTAAAAAAGCTACATGAGCTACTTTGCCATGGGTAGGACAGACCATTGAAATCAATGGGCTGCGCTATGCGTGTTGTTGTCATTATATGTTAAAGGCACCCCAGGCACCCCAAAAAACACCCTGAAAACACGCAAAAAAAGCATGCTCCAAAAAAAGTTCTGGGGCATCTTTGGAGTGTTTGTCGCATGTAGGGCAGTCCAATTAAAGTGAATAAAACTTAGCAAAGCAATACAAAGCAATGTGCTTACACAGTAAAACAGCACACAGCACGCAATTAATCCTTTGATCGCCCCAGATGTTAACCCCTTCCTGCCCAGTGTTGTTAGTACAGTGTCAGATTTTATTAGCACTGATCATTGTATTAGTGTCACTGGGGATGTCAGTGGCAGTTAGTTAGTCCCCCCCAGTGTCAGAATGCTGCAGTCTCGCTAATATAAAAAAAAATATTCCAGTTTCTATACCGCCAGTATAATATTCCAGTTTCTATACCGCCATTTGTAAATGGGGTAAATCCTCTGGAGGGCAAGTGGTTAACAGTCCTGATTATAAACACCCAATCAACACAAAGCTCATTCAATACACCTATTGGTGTTTTTAACCACTTGCCCTCTAGAGGATTTACCCCCCTTCCTGACCAGGCCATTTCTTGCATTGGATTACTTTAACTGACAATAGCGCGGTAATGCAACACTGCACCCAATTGAAATTTACTTCTTTTTTTTCCCACAAATTTCGGTGGTATTTGATCGCCTCTGCGTTTTTAATTTTTTGCGCTATAAGCAAAAAAAGACTGACAATTTTGAGAAAAAAAACAATATTTTGGACTTTTTGCTATTAAACATGTCCAGTTAAAAAAATGAAATTTCTTCATAAATTTACACCAAAATGTATTCTGCGACATGTCTCTGCTACAAAAAAAATCCCAATTTGTGTAAATTAATTGGTTTATGTGAAAGTTATAGCATTTACAAATGGCGGCATAGATAATGGGATTTTTTTTTCTACTAGTAATGGAAGCGATCAGCGACATTTAGCGGGACTGTGGCGGACATTCTAACACTGGGGAGGAACTAACTTGGTGTCACTGACACCCCGTCGACACCAATACAGTGATCAGTGCTAAAAAAAAGCACTGACACTGTACTAATGGCACTGGGCAGGAAGGGGTTAATGTGAGGGGCGATCAAAGGGTTAACTGTGTGTTGGCAGTGTTTTACTAGGGGTCGTGGGGTGTGTGCTTCACTGTAAGCACACTGTTCGGGATGGCTGTGCTGTGCACAGCTATCCCGAGCAGTGTGCCCGAGCTGACAGGGAGGAAGATTGTCCCTTCCGGTGATTGTCGGTAATCACTGGGCGACGGCGGGTAATTACTTGCCGGGCCCTGGTGATTGACATCCGCGGCCACAAATGGTGGCACGGGTAGGGCGTGTGCGCGCCCCCTACCCGGAAATGCGAAATGACGTGTATATACGAGATTCTGCGCACAGGTGCTGCCCTGTAGCAGTATATCCGCTATAGGGCGGTCCTTAAGCGGTTAAGTGACACTGTGAATATCCTCTTCTTTTCACCACCACCACACCAAGTGACACTTTATTGTTTCCCCACTAAAATTACACGTACAGATATAAAAGCCAAAACGCATAAAATCAGTCCACATCCAGCTCACCACTCTGCTAGCGAGATGGTGGCGGCGTGACGTCCCAGGCTCGGCTCCTCTCTCCTAGACGTGTTGCGCCCCCCCTCAGAGGCCCTTGTACTACGTAGCTGATGGGAGATGAGACAACTCCATTTTTCAGTTGGATTCAATGCTGTATTTTATTATACCATTGTGAGAACATATGTAGCAGAATCATTTCTTTTTTCATTCAATACACGGAGTGCGCTATGATTTCTATTCCCTTAAGCTTTATTCACATTGGAACCAGCAAGGTGAGGTCTCTTAAAGGGACCACACGTGGAAGTGGCTGCAAAGAGCCAGAGGCTGATCTGCAGACGGATATTCACCTAAGTGCAGTATGACCTATTTCTTTTAGGTCTAACATTAAGATGAGCAAGCGCCACACTTAGAGGTGGATATTTGCAGCACTGGGATTTGGAGTACTTATATAGGCGTATCTCAGTTTATGAATTTAATTCATTCTGCGGGGCTATTCTTATTGCAAAAAATTTGTGAACTGAAACGTGGTTTCCCAAAGGAATGCATTGAAAACCAATTAATCCATTCCGGAGGTCAGAAAAAAGTCCAAAAAAGTATTTTATCTGTTCAAAACTCTTTATAAAGTGCAGGGAAAGAAATGGGGAAAAGGTTGCAAATGGACTTTAAAGGCATAAATACTGTTCAGGGACATGATTAAAAAAAAATTTGTAAATACGTTGAAAACCAATTAATCCGTTCTGGAGGTCAGAAAAAAATAAAAAAAAGTCTTTTATCTGTTCAAAACTCTTTATAAAGTGCAGGGAAAGAAACGGGGAAAAAGTTGAAAATGGACTTTACAGGCACAGAAATTCCAAACACATATTAGTAAAATTATTTGTACTTTATTATGACAATAAGTCATGAAAAAACATCTTGCAGTTTAAAAGATCATAGTTGCATTATCCCCGCAGACAGTGTCCCACAGCCCACCGTGTACAAGGAACACATTAATGATTAAGGATGTAAAGACCACCAAATGAATCCTCTAAGGGGGGATGAGAGACATTAAGTCGCAGGAAAATGGCCCAACATGTTTCGAGACAATGATCGCTTCTTCAGGGGTTTAGTAGCAAAATCTAAAAGAAATGTACATAAATTATATATATTGAATTACAACATGCGAATAGAAGAAAAAAAGCAAATTCATACATCAACATAATATGACTTACATATGATATCAATATGGGCAGCACAGTGGCTAAATGGTTAGCACTTCTGCCTGGCAGTACTAGGGTCGTTGGTTTGAATCCCAACCATGGCACCACCTGCCTGGAGTTTGCATGTTCTCCCTGTGCCTGTGTGGGTTTCCTCCGGGTACTCCGGTTTCCTCCCACACTCCAAAGACATGCTGGTAGGTTAATTTGCTCCTGTCTAAATTGGCCCTAGTATGTGTATGTATGAATGTGAGTTAGGGACCTTAGATTGTACGCCCCTTGAGGGTTAGGGACTGATGTGAATGTTCAATATATATGTAAAGCGCTGCATAAATTGACGGCACTATATAAGTACCTGAAATAAATAAATAATAAATATTCACCATGCAGCAACAACAGGCATACCTCACTTTAGAAATTTAATTCATTCTGCAGGGACTTTTCGTATTGCGAAAAGTTCGTAAACCGAAACGCGGTTTCCCATAGGAATGACCTGAAAACCAATTAATCCGTTCCGGAGGTCAGAAAAAAGTTAAAAAAAATCTTATCTGTTCAAAACTCTTTGTAAAGTGCACTTTAAAGGCATAAATACTGTACAGGGACATGATAAAAAAAAACAATTTGTAAATGCACTGAAAACCAATTAATCAGTTCTAGAGGTCTGAAAATCAGAAAAAAAGTAAAAAAAAGTCTTATCTGTTCAAAACTCGTTGTAAAGTGCACTTTAAAGGCATAAATACTATACAGGGACATGATTAAAAAAAATTGTAAATGCACTGAAAACCAATCAGTTCTAGAGGTCTGAAAATCAGAAAAAAGTCAAAAAAGTCATATCTGTTCAAAACTCTTTATAAAGTGCTCTTTAAAGGCATAAATACTGTACAGGGACATGATTAAAAAAAATTGTAAATGCACTGAAAACCAGTTAATCAGTTCTAGAAGTCTGAAAATCAGAAAAAAATAAAAAAAAGTCTTATCTGTTCAAAACTCTTTATAAAGTGCACTTTAACCACTTGCCTACCAGGCACTTATACCCCCTTCCTTACCAGGCCAATTTTCAGCTTTCAGCGCTGCCGCACTTTGATTGACAATTGCGCGGTCATGCAACATTGTACCCATATGAAATTTTGATCATTTTTTTCTCACAAATAGAGCTTTCTTTTGGTGGTATTTAATCGCCACTGGGCACTTTACTTTTTGCGCTATAAATAAAAAAAGTGCAAAAAATTTGAAAAAGAAAAAAAAAGTTTCTTTGTTTCTATTATAAAATTTTTCAAACAGGTATTTTTTCTCCTTCACTGATGTGCGTTGATGAGGCAGCACTGATGGGCACTGATAGGTGGCACTGATGGGCACTGATAGGCAGCACTAAAGGGCACTGATAGGCAGTACTAATGAGGTGGCACGGATAGGCGGCACTGATAGACAGCACTAATGAGGTGTCACGGATAGGCGGCACTGATATGCAGCACTGATAGGCGGCACTGATAGGTGACACTGATGATGGGTACTGATAGACGGCACTGACTGGCATCACTGCTGGGCACTGACTGGCGGCACTGACTGGCACAACCCCTGGGCACTGACTGGCGACACTTAGTGGCAGCACTGCTGGGCTGCACTGGTGGGTGGCACTGGTGGGTGGGCACCGGTGGGTGGCACAGGTGGGTGGGCACAGGTAGGTGGCACTGCTGGGCACAGGTAGGTGGCACTTCTGGGCACAGGTAGGTGGCACTGCAGAGTGGCACAGGTGGGTGCACTGCTGGGCAAAGGTGGGTGCACTGCTGGGCACAGGTGGGTGATCTGCTGGGCACAGGTGGGCGGAGCTAGTGGGCACACTGCTGGGCAGAGGTGGGCGGAACTTGCGGGTGGCACTGCTGGGCACCGATCATCAGGGCACTGATCATCAGTGCCCTGATGATCGGTGCCGATCCCCGCTCTGACAACTGCCGGTTCTTGGCAGTACTTTCCTCACGATCTGACAGCGTGAGGAAAGTGCAGCCGAGAACCGGCACTTGCATTTCCCTCTGATCAGCGTGTCATTGGACACTGCTGATCACGTGGTAAAAGGCCGCTGTGATTGGCCTTTTACCACATCACGTGATCAGCTGTGTCCGTAGGACACAGCGATCACGGAGATCGCCGGGTGCGCGCCCCCTGGGGCGCGCAGGAGAGCGCGTTCTGGGAGGACGTCATATGACGTCCACTCAGAACTGGCCAGCCGCTGTGTAGCCGTCATTCGGCTATCTGCGGTCGGCTACTAGTTAAAGGCATAAATACTATACAGGGACATGATAAGAAAAATTTGTAAATGCATTGAAAACCAATCAGTTCTAGAGGTCTGAAAATCAGAAAAAAAGTAAAAAAAAGTCTTATCTGTCCAAAACTCTTTATAAAGTGCACTTTAAAGGCATAAATACTGTACAGGGATATGATAAAAAAAAATCATAAATGCATTGAAAACCAATTAATCTGTTTGTATTGTGAAAAAAAATCATAAACTGAGCCATTATTTTCAATGGATTTTCATTCGTAAACCGAAAATGACATTAACCGAGGCGTTCATAAACCGAGGTGCGCCTGTACAAGCATGTTTATGTTGTGTTTGGAGGACTGATCACATTGTATGGACATTTGCAAGTCAATTCGTGTTTGGCATCACAGATCACAGTACATTGTGTAGAATGGACTTCTATTTTTCATATGTTGTATCAGGGGCGGACTGACAACTCATGGGGCCCCCGGGCAATAGGGGATCATGGGGCCCCTGTGTCATTGCCCAAACTCAAAAAAGCCTATGAAAAAGGTACCAGGGGCATCTCATGGGGCCCCCTACTGACCCCGGGCCCTCAGGCAGTGCCCGAGTTTCCAAATGGTCAGTCCTCCCCTGTGTTGTATGATTATCACAATTGATGGCAAGCACTTGTGCACTAATAGGATGTTATTTTGGAGCATTTTCAGTGCATATTTGATTTCATTGATTTGTAAAGGAACAGCTCAGCATTTTTTCTATACATGACATGTTTTTGTTAAAGGCAATGAGTACACTGATTCAGGGGCGGACTGACCATTTGGAAACTCGGCCACTGCCCGAGGGCCCGGGGTCAGTAGGGGGCCCCATGAGATGCCCCTGGTACCTTGTTCATAGGCTTTTTTGAGTTTGGGCAAGGACACAGGGGCCCCATGTTCCCCTATTGCCCGGGGCCCCATGAGTTGTCAGTCCGCCCCTGCACTGATTTGATGGTAACTGCAGTTCCACATATATATCACAGCAGACTATTGGACATATAGTTATTTTTTGGGTTGGATATCACAATTTTCAGTAGTTATATTACCTTTCTGGGGGGTTTTAGATATAAAGCAGCACAGAAGTTTTTTTATTTTATATATTTTTTTTAGGGTCGGTTCACACTGTAGAAACACAGTCCAGATGTGTTCCAGATGCGGTTCTGCATGTGCGTTTTTAACGTGTTTTTGGCAAGTTCCAGTACATTTTTGACGCATCCCAGTGTGTTTTTTATGCATTGCAGTTCAATTTTTCCACTCTCTTTTTCTTCAGTTTAAAAAGGGACATTTGCTTTCCAGTGCATTTGTGCGTTATGGTGCGTTTTTTATGTGTTTTACAGTACAGTTCTGTGCAGGAAAAATGCAGCATGTTCTACTTTTTTTTCTGAAAGCAGTGGAACTGCAAGCGCTGATGTGAACTATGACATAGACAACCATATAACCTACTTTCTGTGCATTTTGAATACAGAAAAAAGCAACTGAAACGCATGTAGTGTGAACGGGCCCTAAGGGCTGGTTCACACTATAGAAAAGCAGTCCAGATGCGTTCCGGATGCACGTTTTTGACAAGTTCCGGTGCATTTTTGATGCTTTCCTGTTCATTTTTTTTCCTCTCTCTTTTTCTTCAGTTTAAATAGGCACATGTATGTTCCAGTGCGTTCCAGTGCATTTTTGATGCGTTTTACCGCGTTCCAGTGCAGTTCTGTGCAGGAAAAATGCAGCCTGTTCTACTTTTTTATTTGCAACTGAAACACACTAGAACTGCAAGCACTGATGTGAATTATGACACTGACAACCATATAACCTACTTTCTATGCGTTTTGGATGCAGAAAAAAAGCAACTGAAACGTATGTAGTGTGAACTGGTTCACACTATAGAAACACAGTCCGGATGCGATGCAGATGTGTTTCCGCATGCACGTATTTGACGCATTCCGGTGCGTTTTTAATACTTTCCAGTTTTTTTTTTTTTGCCCCTCTTTTTTTTCTTCAATTTAAATATGGACATGTGTATTCCGGTGCGTTTTTGATGTGTTTTACTGCATTCCAGTACAGTTCTGTGCAGAAAAAATGCAGCATGTTCTACTTTTTTTTTCTGCATCCGGAACGCGCTGGACTGCAAGCACTGATGTGAACTATGACATTGACAACCATATAAACTACTTTCTGTGTGTTTTGAATGCAGAAAAAAAGCAACTGAAACGCATGTAGTGTGAACTGGCCCTAAGGGCTGGTTCACACTATAGAAACACAGTCCAGATGCGTTGCAGATGTGTTTCTGCATGCACGTTTTCAACGCATTCCGGTGCGTTTTTGAAACTTTCCAGTTCATTTTTTGCCCCTCTCTCTTTTCCTTCAATTTAAATAGGCACATGTGCGTTCCAGTGCATTCCAGTGCGTTTTTGCTGTGTTTTACCACGTTCCAGTACAGTTCTGTGCACAAAAAACGCAGCATGTTCTTTTTTTTCTGCATCCAGAAAGCTCTGGAACTGCAAGCACTGATGTGAATTATGACATTGACAACCATATAACCTACTTTCTATGCGTTTTGGATGCAGATAAAAGCACACAGAAACGCATGTAGTGTGAACTGGCCCTAAGGTCTGGTTCACACTATAGAAACACAAACCAGATGCGTTCCGGATGCGTTTTCGCATGCACGTTTTTGACGCGTTCCGGTGCGTTTTTGATTCTGTCCGGTTCATTTTTTCCCTCTCCCTTTTTCTTCAATTTATATAGGGACATGTGTGTTCAAGTGCATTTGTGCGTTCCGGTGCATTTTTGATGCATTTTGCTGCGTTCTAGTACAGTTCTGTAAAGGAAAAATGCAGCATGTTCTACTTTTTTTTCCTGCAACGGAACGCACTGGAACTGCAAGCACTGATGTGAACTATGACATTGACAACCATAGAACCTACTTTCTGTGCGTTTTGGATGCAGAAAAAAAGCAACTGAAATGCATGTAGTGTGAACTGGCCCTTAAAGTACACTAGGTGTTGTTTCTCCTTGTTCCTTCTTGTTTTTGCCCACGTGTTCCATCAGGCCTGTACATAGTACATAGTGCCTGCCCCTTCTTATTTACCACTGTATCGCTTCTCAGAGCATGCATTGTTCCCTTCCAGCATGATCCCTTTTTGCCTGTCAGCTATTTTGATATCCTTCCTATAATAACCTTACCTATGACTGTGCTGGATAATTGATGCACTTATGTATGTATTTGATGGAAACAACTTTTTCTGCTTGTTTTTGTACCCTACCTTTCTGAATAAAGTAAATTTAAAAGAAAAAGAAAAAAAAAGCAATTATAATAAATTCATAAAGAAAATAAAATTAATATAAATAAAAAAAAGCATTAAAATATAGACCCAGTGAGAATACATATATGAGAACCTCAGACACATATGAGAATCTAAATAATAAAACAAACCCATTTAGATCATTTGGGTTACAAAACTGTAATAATAAAAATAATAGATAATAGTAAAATATTATATAAAATAATTAATTCTAAATTAAATATGGACCCAGTGAGAATAAATATTTTAAGAGAACCTCAGACACGTGAATAATAAAACATACCCTTTCAGATCATCATTGGGGTTAAAAAGTAATAATAGATAATAGTAATATTAATTATAGTGAATAGTATTAGTATAATAATAATAATATTAATAATAATAATAAAAATAATGCATCCTAACTAAAATATGGACCCGGTGAGAATAAATATAAGAGAACCTCAGACATATGAGCATCTGAATAATAAAACATTCCATTTCACTTCATTTGGGTTAAAAAACTGTAATAATAAAAATAATAGATAATAGTAATAATATTAAAAATAATTAATCCTAAATTAAATATGGACCAGTGAGAATAAATATAATAAGAGAACCTCAGACACATGAATAATAAAACACCCTTTCAGATCATCATTGGGGTTAAAAAGTAATAATAGATAATAGTAATACAGATAATAGTAATAATAATAGTGAATAGTATTAGTATAATAATAATAATATTAATAATAATAATAAAAATAATGCATCCTAACTAAAATATGGACCCAGTGAGAATAAATATAATAAGAGAACCTCAGACACGTGAATAATAAAACACCCTTTCAGATCATCATTGGGGTTAAAAAGTAATAATAGATAATAGTAATATAGATAATAGTGAATAGTATTAGTATAATAATAATATTAATAATAATAATAATAATAATAATAATAATAATGTATCCTAACTAAAATATAGACCCGGTGAGAATAAGTATAAGAGAACCTCAGACATATGAGCATCTGAATAATAAAACATTCCATTTCAGTTAATTTGGGTTAAAAAACTGTAATAATAAAAATAATAGATAATAGTAATAATATTAAAAATAATTAATCCTAAATTAAATATGGACCCAGTGAGAATAAATATTTTAAGAGAACCTCAGACACGTGAATAATAAAACATACCCTTTCAGATCATCATTGGGGTTAAAAATAATAATAGATCATAGTAATATAGATGATAGTAATATTAATAATAGTGAATAGTATTAATATAATAATAATGCATCCTAACTAAAATATGGACCCGCTGAGAATAAATATAAGAGAACCTCAGACATATGAGCATCTGAATAATAAAACATTCCATTTCACTTAATTTGGGTTAAAAAACTGTAATAATAAAAATAATAGATAATATTAATAATATTAAAAATAATGAATCCTAAATTAAATATGGACCCAGTGAGAATAAATATAATAAGAGAACCTCAGACACGTGAATAATAAAACATACCCTTTCAGATCATCATTGGGGTTAAAAAGTAATAATAGATAATAGTAATATAGATAATAGTAATAATAATAGTGAATAGTATTAGTATAATTATAATAATATTAATAATAATAATAAAAATAATGCATCCTAACTAAAATATGGACCCGCTGAGAATAAATATAAGAGAACATCAGACATATGAGCATCTGAATAATAAAACATTCCATTTCACTTAATTTGGGTTAAAAACTGTAATAATAAAAATAATAGATAATAGTAATAATATTAAAAATAATTAATCCTAAATTAAATATGGACCCAGTGAGAATAAATATAATAAGAGAACCTCAGACACGTGAATAATAAAACATACCCTTTCAGATCATCATTGGGGTTAAAAAGTAATAATAGATAATAGTAATATTAATAATAATGAATAGTATTAGTATAATAATAATAATATTAATAATAATAATAATAATAATGTATCCTAACTAAAATATAGACCCGGTGAGAATTAATATAAGAGAACCTCAGACATATGAGCATCTGAATAATAAAACATTCCATTTCAGTTCATTTGGGTTAAAAAAGTGTAATAATAAAAGTAAAAGATAATTTCATGATAATAAAAATAATTCATCCTAATTACAGTAAAATATGGACCAAATGAGAATAAATATATGAGAACCTCAGACACATCTAAATAATAAAACACACGCTTTCAGTTCATCGTTTGGATTAAAAAGCAGTAATAATAGATAATTAGTAATATTAACAATAGTGAATAGTAATAATAATAATAATAAAAAAAATAATGCATCTTAATTAAAATAAGGACACAGTGAGAATAAATATAAGATGAACTTCAGACACATGAGAATCTGAATAATAAAACATACAATTTCAGTTCATTTGGGTTAAAAAACTGTAATAATAAAAATAATAGATAATAGTAATATCAATAACAAAAAACAATGATGCATCCTAATTATAATATGGATTTAGTGAGAATAAATATATGAGTAAAATATACCCAAAAATGATTATATATAAACTCAAGCCATACACTGTACAATCCCCCAGCCCCCAAGCCTCCCCAACACCATTCATTATGAGGATAAACCGGCCATTTTTAATATTCAGGAGATTATTTTGTGTTGACTAAAATTCCATTCCATGATCATCAAAACATTAATAAACAGCCTGGCACATATCATGTAACATGAGCTTTCATCATTTTTTCTGCATTTTCTTTTACATGTCCTCTACTTTTACACCTTATACAGTATGTTGTTTAAGGGGTTAGTACATTTTTATGTTTTAAAAAAAAAAAAAAAAAAAAAAAGGTTAGAATGAGTCTGAAAAAAAAAACAAAACCTGGCAGTTAAGGGGTTAATGGCAAGCATGAGGTCAAAGCCCAACTCCAGGAAGTCAATATTATCTCTTGCAGTGGGGCTATGCCTGCAGTGCAAGGGTTAATTGCTTGTTTAGTCTATGAAGAGAAGGGAATTGTATTTATTCCACCTGATCCCCCGGCGGATAGCACTCCCCCATGTTCCAGCGATGGACTGTCCCTCAGTGTCATCACGTCCAATGCAGGTATCAGGACCCTGAATTGGTCTTGATGACATCAGGACTGCTGGACTGTAGGGGAGAAGACTTTGCAGGGAGTGGTCTAGAAACATGGAGGATGAAGTCCCCTAGACCTGAAGAAGCATTTAACGCTTGCAGAGTTCAGCTTTAAAGAGTGGCTATACACACGCTGATAAATATCGATTTCTTTTACAGTCAATCTTCTCCAATAGGAATAATCGTTCTATAATTGACAGCCCATTCGATTGTCTTGCCATACACAGGGAAGTGGATTTGATTGATAGTTAGGATCTGATCCTAATTTATGATTATAATTTATGTAATGCATCTATTTCCATCATGTAATCTCATAATCCAATTCATCAAAATCTGATCGCATTCATGGACAAAGTATCTCAGTGATGCAAACGGGTTGTTAATAATCTGTTCTGTTTGATCGACTCAGTTTGATCGAATCTGATTGAAAACTGAGGCTAGGGATCATTTTCAAATTTCCCGGAGTTGGATTTTAAACAGTTATGGTGATCCAAATCTGATCGCTTTCATGGACAAAGTATCTCAGCGATGCAAACGGGGAAAAAATAATCTGTTCTGGTCGATCGACTCAGTTTGATCGAATCCGATCAAAAACCGAGCCTAAGGGATCATTTCCAAGTTTCCCGGAGTTGGACTTTAAACAGTTATGGTGATCCAAATCTGATCGCATTCATGGACAAAGTATCTCAGTGATGCAAAATGGTTGATAATAATCTGTTCTGGTCGATCGACTCAGTTTGATCGAATCCGATCAAAAACTGAGTCTAAGGGAACATTATTGAGTTTCCCGGAGTTGGATTTTAAACAGTTATGGTGATCCAAATCTGATTGCATTCATGGACAAAGTATCTCAGTGATGCAAACAGGTAGATAATAATCTGTTCTGGTCGATCGACTCAGTTTGATCGAATCTGATCAAAAACTGAGCCTAAGGGAACATTATTGAGTTTCCCGGAGTTGGATTTTAAACAGTTATGGTGATCCAAATCTGATCACTTTCATGGACAAAGTATCTCAGTAATGCAAACGGGGAAAAAATAATCTGTTCTGGTCGATCGACTCAGTTTGATCGAATCCGATCGTAAACTGAGTCTAAAGGATCATTTTCAAGTTTCTTAGAGTTGTACTTTAAAGAGTTATGGTGATCCAAATCTGATCGCATTCATGGACAAAGTATCTCAGTGATGCAAACGGGTTGATAATATTCTGTTCTGGTCGATCGACTCAGTTTGATCGAATCTGATCAAAAACCGAGCCTAAGGGAACATTATTGAGTTTCCCGGAGTTGGATTTTAAACAGTTATGGTGATCCAAATCTGATCACTTTCATGGACAAAGTATCTCAGTAATGCAAACGGGGAAAAAATAATCTGTTCTGGTCGATCGACTCAGTTTGATCGAATCCGATCGTAAACTGAGTCTAAAGGATCATTTTCAAGTTTCTTAGAGTTGTGCTTTAAAGAGTTATGGTGATCCAAATCTGATCGCATTCATGGACAAAGTATCTCAGTGATGCAAACGGGTTGATAATATTCTGTTCTGGTCGATCGACTCAGTTTGATCGAATCTGATCAAAAACCGAGCCTAAGGGAACATTATTGAGTTTCCCGGAGTTGGATTTTAAACAGTTATGGTGATCCAAATCTGATCGCATTCATGGACAAAGTATCTCAGTGATGCAAACGGGTTGATAATAATCTGTTCTGGTCGATCAACTCAGTTTGATCGAATCCGATCAAAAACTGAGCCTAAGGGATCATTTCCAAGTTTCCCGGAGATGGACTTTAAACAGTTATGGTGATCCAAATCTGATTGCATTCATGGACAAAGTAGCTCAGTAATGCAAACGGGTTGATAATATTCTGTTCTGGTCGATCGACTCAGTTTGATCGAATCTGATTGAAAACTGAGGCTAAAGGATCATTTTCAAATTTCCCGGAGTTGGATTTTAAACAGTTATGGTGATCCAAATCTGATCGCTTTCATGGACAAAGTATCTCAGTGATGCAAACGGGTTGATAATATTCTGTTCTGGTCGATCGACTCAGTTTGATCGAATCCGATCAAAAACCGAGCCTAAGGGAACATTATTGAGTTTCCCGGAGTTGGATTTTAAACAGTTATGGTGATCCAAATCTGATCGCATTCATGGACAAAGTATCTCAGTGATGCAAACAGGTAGATAATAATCTGTTCTGGTCGATCGACTCAGTTTGATCGAATCTGATCAAAAACCGAGTGTAAGGGATCATTTCCAAGTTTCCCAGAGATGGACTTTAAACAGTTATGGTGATCCAAATCTGATTGCATTTATGGACAAAGTATCTCAGTGATGCAAACGGGTTGATAATATTCTGTTCTGGTCGATCGATTCAGTTTGATCGAATCCGATCAAAAGCCGAGCGTAAGGGATCATTTCCCAGTTTCCCGGAGTTGGACTTTGCAGCGTTATGGTGGCAACAGACATTTTGATAAAGATCTATGTATTTTCCAATCAATCTCTTTGAATAGAAATAATCGTTCTATAGTCGACATCCATTCGATAGATGTGCCAGTACCGGGAAGTGGATTTAGCTCAATAGTCAAGATATGATCTTAACATAAAAATCCACGCTGTCTGATGAACTCGCTTTGATCGAAACTGAGCCTAAATCGATCAAAAGGAAAATGACGGGTATTTGATTATTTGCCGATTCGATCGTTTTGATTGAATCGCAAATTGAACAAATAAAAAAAAAGAAATCAAAGCGCGCGTGGCCACCATTTGTTCTGAATCTTTCATTGGACTTCAGCAAAATTCCTTTCCAAGTGTCAGCTTTCTGTATCGGTGTCGTGAAAGTGTTAACTCCCACCTTGGTGGAGCCCAGAAGCAGGCGGTGACACCACTCTGACACCACCTCCCACACGGAGTGATTCATAGACTGGTATACAGAGAACATACATATAGATGGGTATTGGCATTTTCTACGTTTCATTGGTCCAAGCACCAAAAGTCTGTCTTGTTCATCCTCAGCATCATTGGAGCTCAGCATCCCTTGCATTCATCTGACTGCACCTTGTCTTGAAGAATCCCTGAGTTGGTGATTCAGAGGAACTGATGTCATTGTGTCACGGGGTATGCAGACTGAATGGAGAGGAAAAGAGGAGGTCTGTGGGAAGAGGAGGAGGGAGCGTGGTGATACAGCAGGACAATACCAGCCAGACCTTACCATAACAAACGAGATGGACCTCCAAGACTAGGCAGCACAGCTTCTTCTACGTTGGTGACACCGCAGAGTGTGCCCAACATCAGCATCCCCTGAGCATCTCTCATCATCTCTTCTCCAGGCTGGAAGAGGCCCCCTCTTCCATATGTGCAGTAAGGCACCGCGGAGGAATTAACCCCCCGGCTGTCTGGCAGCTCTGCGCCAGCTTTCTAGGATATGTTCCATCATCAGACGCATGCCCAGAAGTTCTTGTGAACCATCCTATCTACTGGCCTTCAGACTTCTGGAGAGCACTCTCTCCAACTTCTCACTACAGTGGACGTCCCTTGGTTGTTGGACACGTCCGAAGGAACGCTGCCGTCCTCCCAGGACGCTGTGTGCAGCGGGAACCACGCCACCTTGCTCCTCCCACTGCACCTGGCCATGGACTCGGTGTTTGGTGATGACATTAGCATCATTGCGCAGGAGACCCTGGCGCAAGAGGAAGAAGAAGAGGAAGACTGGGTGGATAGTCCCAACACTGACCAGTCGGGGGATATGTGTTCAGCTTCACATTTTGCCTTGATAACTGCGTACGGTGACATCAAAGAGCGTCTAAGTTCCCTGGAGAGAGAGAACGCAACATTGCGTCGGAAACTCAAAGTGTATGAGATCAAGGTGAGCACTGTCAATGGGGGGGGGGGGGGAGATAGGTGTACACATATGACACCATTATTGAAATCAGAAGATCAAACCTTGTATTTGCTCAAACAAGTGTCATGGCGATTAATCACCGCCGTGAGCTTTGGATAGGTAGGACGTGAAGGGCCTCATGGTGTATGACAGGGGTCTCCAAACTTTTTGACCAAAGGGCCAGTTTGCTGGCCTTCAGACTTTTGGGGGGCTGGACTGTGGCCATTGGTAGTAGAAATTTTCCTGGCATCAGTGGGAGTAAACAATGCATCTTTGGTATTAGAGGGAGGAATAGTGTCCCATTGTTGGGGTCAGTGGGGGAAATAGTGCCCCATCGTTGGTGCCAGTAGAAGAAAATGTGCTCCATCATTGGTGTCAGTGGAAGGAATAGTGCCCCATTATTGAGGTCAGTGGGGGAAATAGTGCCCCATCGTTGGTGTCCGTAGGAGAAAATGTGCCCCATCGTTGGTGTCAGTGGAAGGAATAGTGCCCCATTGTTGGGGTCAGTGGAGAAAATAGTGCCCCATCGTTGGTGTCCGTAGGAGAAAATGTGCCCCATCGTTGGTGTCTGTGGAAAGAATAGTGCCCCATTGTTGGGGTCAGTGGAGAAAATAGTGCCCCATCGTTGGTGTCTGTAGGAGAAAATGTGCCCCATCATTGGTGTCAGTGGAAGGA